>NC_084737.1:13365891-13368391 GCF_033978785.1 Entelurus aequoreus | reverse complement strand
AAATGTGAAAGGAGTAGTCGAACTTAAGAAGGGTGGAAATAGGTTACCAAAAAACGGGAATTTCTGGAAATTTGTTGAAGATGGGAAAATGGTATGAATGAGTTGAAGGTGGAATGGTTTAATTTGGTTGAAAAATGTGGGAATTGTGGAAGTTTGAAAAATGGACAATTCATTTTTGAATGGGGAAAATTAAAACAAAAAAGGAATTATGGGAAATCAGGGAAATTTTTGAAGTAGGGCACACAATTCCTGAACAGACTGAATATTTTGAAGTTGAAACAGTTTGAATCAGATGAAAAATGTGGAAGTTGTGGAACTTAGAAGAATGTCCCATTCATTTCAATGGGAATTTCCACAAAATTTGGAAATTTCAGGAAAAGCGGGAATTTTTTGAAAATGATTAGGAGCATGAATCTCCTGAATGAGCTGAATTGGTTGGTGTTGGAATTGTTTAAATCGGTCAAGACATGTTGAGTTAGTAACAGTTTTTAATTGAGAAATTCCTGGAATTTCAGGAAAACCGGGAATTTTTCTAATTCCTAAACAACTTGGGATTTTTCCTGAATATGAGGAGTGTTTTGAAGGTGGAATGTTTTGAATCGGTTGAAAAATGTGAAAGGAGTAGTCGAACTTAAGAAGGGTGGAAATAGGTTACCAAAAATCGGGAATTTCTGGAAATTTGTTGAACATGGTAAAATGGTATGAATGAGATGAATGTGTTGAAGGTGGAAGGGTTTAAATAGGTTGAAAAATGTGGGAATTGTGGAAGTTTGAAAAATGGCCAATTCATTTTTGAATGGGGAAAATAAAATAAAAAAGGAATTATGGGAAATCAAGGACATTTCTGAAGTAGAGCACACAATTCCTGAACAGGCGGAATATTTTGAAGTTGGAACAGTTTGAAACAGATGAAAAATGGGGAAGTTGTGGAATTTTGAAGAATGTCCCATTCATTTCAATGGGAATTTCCACAAAATTTGGACATTTCGGGAAAAGCGGGAATTTTTTGAAAATGATTAGGAGCATGAATGTCCCGAATGAGCTGCATTGGTTGGTGTTGGAATTGTTTAAATCGGTCAAGACATGTTGAGTTAGTAAAAGTTTTTAATTGAGAAATTCCTGGAATTTCAGGAAAACCGGGAATTTTTCTAATTCCTTAAAAAACGTGGGTTTTTTCCTGAATATGAGGAGTGTTTTGATGGTGGAATGGTTTGAATCGGTTGAAAAATGTGAAAGGAGTAGTCGAACTTAAGAAGGGTGGAAATAGGTTACCAAAATCGGGAATTTCTGGAAATTTGTTGAACATGGTAAAAGGGTATGAATGAGATGAATGTGTTGAAGGTGGAATGGTTTGAATCGGTTGAAAAATGTGAAAGGAGTAGTCGAACTTAAGAAGGGTGGAAATAGGTTACCAAAAAACGGGAATTTCTGGAAATTTGTTGAACATGGTAAAATGGTATGAATGTGTTGAAGGTGGAATGGTTTGAATCGGTTGAAAAATGTGAAAGGAGTAGTCGAACTTAAGAAGGGTGGAAATAGGTTACCAAAAAACAGGAATTTCTGGAAATTTGTTGAACATGGTAAAATGGTATGAATGAGATGAATGTGTTGAAGGTGGAATGGTTTAAATAGGTTGAAAAATGTGGGAATTGTGGAAGTTTGAAAAATGGACAATTCATTTTTGAATGGGGAAAATGAAAAAAAAAAAGGAATTATGGGAAATCAAGGACATTTCTGAAGTAGAGCACACAATTCCTGAACAGGCGGAATATTTTGAAGTTGGAACAGTTTGAAACAGATGAAAAATGGGGAAGTTGTGGAATTTTGAAGAATGTCCCATTCATTTCAATGGGAATTTCCACACAATTTGGAAATTTCGGGAAAAGCGGGAATTTTTTGAAAATGATTAGGAGCATGAATGTCCCGAATGAGCTGCATTGGTTGGTGTTGGAATTGTTTAAATCGGTCAAGACATGTTGAGTTAGTAACAGTTTTTAATTGAGAAATTCCTGGAATTTCAGGAAAACCGGGAATTTTTCTAATTCCTTAAAAAACGTGGGTTTTTTCCTGAATATGAGGAGTGTTTTGATGGTGGAATGGTTTGAATCGGTTGAAAAATGTGAAAGGAGTAGTCGAACTTAAGAACGGTGGAAATAGGTTACCAAAAATCTGGAATTTCTGGAAATTTGTTGAACATGGTAAAATGGTATGAATGAGATGAATGTGTTGAAGGTGGAATGGTTTGAATCGGTTGAAAAATGTGGGAATTGTGTAAGTTTGAAAAATGGACAATTCATTTTTGAATGGGGAAAATGAAAACAAAAAAGGAATTATGGGAAATAAGGGAAATTGTTGAAGTAGAGCACACAATTCCTGAACAGGCTGAATATTTTGAAGTTGGAACAGTTTGAATCAGATGACAAATGTGGAAGTTGTGGAACTTAGAAGAATGTCCCATTGATTTCAAAGGGAATTTCCACAAAATTTGGAAATTTTGGGA
>NC_084737.1:13355891-13360891 GCF_033978785.1 Entelurus aequoreus | reverse complement strand
TATTGTGAGAGTCCAGTCCATAGTGGATCTAACATAATAGTGTGAGAGTCCAGTCCATAGTGGATCTAACATAATAGTGTGAGAGTCCAGTCCATAGTGGATCTAGCATAATATTGTGAGTCTAGTCCACAGTGGATCTGACATAATAGTGTGAGAGTCCAGTCCATAGTGGATCTAACATAATAGTGAGAGTCCAGTCCATAGTGGATCTAACATAATAGTGATAGTCCAGTCCATAGTGGATCTAACATAATAGTGTGAGAGTCCAGTCCATAGTGGATCTAGCATAATATTGTGAGTCTAGTCCACAGTGGATCTGACATAATAGTGTGAGAGTCCAGTCCATAGTAGATCTAACATAATAGTGAGAGTCCAGTCCATAGTGGATCCAACATAATAGTGAGAGTCCAGTCCATAGTGGATCTAACAAAATAGTGTGAGAGTCCAGTCCATAGTGGATCTAGCATAATATTGTGAGTCTAGTCCACAGTGGATCTGACATAATAGTGTGAGAGTCCAGTCCATAGTGGATCTAACATAATAGTGAGAGTCCAGTCCATAGTGGATCTAACATAATAGTGATAGCCCAGTCCATAGTGGATCTAACATAATAGTGTGAGAGTCCAGTCCATAGTGGATCTAGCATAATATTGTGAGTCTAGTCCACAGTGGATCTGACATAATAGTGTGAGAGTCCAGTCCATAGTGGATCTAACATAATAGTGAGAGTCCAGTCCATAGTGGATCTAACATAATAGTGAGAGTCCAGTACATAGTGGATCTAACATAATAGTGAGGGAGTCCAGTCCATAGTGGATCTAACATAATAGTGATAGTCCAGTCCATAGTGGATCTAACATAATAGTGAGAGTCCAGTCCATAGTGGATCTAACATAATAGTGAGAGTCCAGTCCACAGTGGATCTGACATAATAGTGTGAGAGTCCAGTCCATAGTGGATCTAGCATAATATTGTGAGTCTAGTCCACAGTGGATCTGACATAATAGTGTGAGAGTCCAGTCCATAGTGGATCTAACATAATAGTGAGAGTCCAGTCCATAGTGGATCTAACATAATAGTGATAGTCCAGTCCATAGTGGATCTAACATAATAGTGTGAGAGTCCAGTCCATAGTGGATCTAGCATAATATTGTGAGTCTAGTCCACAGTGGATCTGACATAATAGTGTGAGAGTCCAGTCCATAGTGGATCTAACATAATAGTGAGAGTCCAGTCCATAGTGGATCTAACATAATAGTGAGAGTCCAGTACATAGTGGATCTAACATAATAGTGAGAGTCCAGTCCATAGTGGATCTAACATAATAGTGAGAGTCCAGTCCATAGTGGATCTAACATAATAGTGAGAGTCCAGTCCATAGTGGATCTAACATAATAGTGAGAGAGTCCAGTCCATAGTGGATCTAACATAATAGTGATAGTCCAGTCCATAGTGGATCTAACATAATAGTGAGAGTCCAGTCCATAGTGGATCTAACATAATAGTGAGAGTCCAGTCCACAGTGGATCTGACATAATAGTGTGAGAGTCCAGTCCATAGTGGATCTAACATATTAGTGAGAGTCCAGTCCATAGTGGATCTAACATAATAGTGAGAGTCCAGTCCATAGTGGATCTAACATAATAGTGAGAGTCCAGTCCATAGTGGATCTAACATAATAGTGTGAGAGTCCAGTCCATAGTGGATCTAACATAATAGTGTGAGAGTCCAGTCCATAGTGGATCTAGCATAATATTGTGAGTCTAGTCCACAGTGGATCTGACATAATAGTGTGAGAGTCCAGTCCATAGTAGATCTAACATAATAGTGAGAGTCCAGTCCATAGTAGATCTAACATAATAGTGAGAGTCCAGTCCATAGTGGATCTAACATAATAGTGAGAGTCCAGTCCATAGTGGATCTAACATAATATTGTGAGTCTAGTCCACAGTGGATCTGACATAATAGTGTGAGAGTCCAGTCCATAGTGGATCTAACATAATAGTGAGAGTCCAGTCCATAGTGGATCTAACATAATAGTGAGAGTCCAGTCCATAGTGGATCTAACATAATAGTGAGAGTCCAGTCCATAGTGGGGCCAGCAGGAAACCATCCCGAGTGGACGGGTCAGCAGCGCAGAGATGTCCCCAACCGATACACAGGCGAGTGGTCCACCCCGGGTCCAAACTTTGGATAGCCAGCACTTCATCCGTGGCCACCGAACCTGTGCGCCCCCCCAGAGCAGAAAAGAAAAGAAAAGAAACGGCAGATCAACTGGTCTAAAAGGGGGTCTATTTAAAGGCTAGAGTATACAAATGAGTTTTAAGATGGGACTTAAATGCTTCTACTGAGGTAGCATCTCTAACTGTTACCGGGAGGGCATTCCATAGTACTGGAGCCCAAACAGAAAACGCTCTATAGCCCGCAGACTTTTTTTGGTCCCTGGGAATCACTAATAAGCCGGAGTTCTTTGAACACAGATTTCTGAGGGACGTGACACCGCAGAGAATTGCTCAACCCTGACAAAGAACTGTTAATCTAGGTTTAACTCAAAAACGAGACATAACCGAAACTTTAGCCACAATTTATGCAATGCTAACTTTGACCCAAACTGTCCTTTTCAGTGGCCTAGTGGTTAGAGTGTCCGCCCTGAGATGGGTAGTTCGTGAGTTCAAACCCCGGCCGAGTCATACCAAAGACTATGAAAATGGGAGCCGTTACCTCCCTGCTTGGCACTCAGCATCAAGGGTTGGAATTAGGGGGTTAAATCACCAAAAATGATCCTCGGGCGTGGCCACCGCTGCTGCTCACTGCTCCCCTCACCTCCCAGGGGGTGATCAAAGGTGATGGGTCAAATGCAGAGAATTCGCCACACCTAGTGTGTGTGTGACAATCATTGGCACTTTAACTTGAACACCTAATTCTATCCTCCTCACCACTAAAACCTGACCCTACTTTCATTTTAACCCTAAACAAAGCACCAACTGTACATCAAACCTCCAACCCTAATTTGACTCTATCTAACCCCCTGACCTTTAACCTTTAACCTGAACATTACCCAACAGTAGCTCTTCCAGCGCTGAGCCTACCAGTAAACAAACGGTCTGCTTTATTCCGGAATTGGGTCACTTGAAGTACTTGGTGCAAAATCCTGGCTTTTGGAAGACAAAACGCGACAAAAGGCAGCAGACGGAAACGCTATCAATGAAGTGATTGTCTGTTGCCATGGAGATTTGGCACAACAGATGAAGGATCGTCCTCCTTTTACCTCTTTGCACTAACAAGTGGTCTTCCTCACTGACCAACATTATCATGTGCCAACATTATTTTCATAAAAAAAAGTCCTCTGTGACGGTATCAGCAGAGTCTGAAGCAGAGAGCGAACCCTCCTCACACTGAAAGGCAAACACAAGCCTGCTGGTTGTTGTTGCTTGTTAAGTTGACACCCTAACTTGGCTTTTTGGGAACCTCATGGTGGCAAAATGGTTACTTTCGTCCAATTCACCAAACTTTGCTTTCTTTGTCCATGTATCTACGTTAAACACACCTGTGCCTACTTCCTGTTGAAATGTCCTCTTTAGGCAGAGGACTTTGGTCTCTGCTGTTGAAAACAAACTTAATCATCAATTGGCCATTAATTGTTATTTTTGAATAATATGGCTATTTGACTTGGAAATAATGGACATTACTTTTCAACTCCACTTGTGTTGATTATATATATATATGTGTGTTTGTGTATATATGTATGTATATATAAATATACAGTATATATATATGTTTATGTATTTATGTGTATATGTGTGTATGTGTATGTGTATATATATATATATATATATATATATATATATATATATATATATATATATATATATATATATATATATATATATATATATATTATTTGTATGTATATATATATATGTATTAGTATGTATAGCTGTATATATATATATTTTTTTTTTTAATTTTTATATATATATCCATCCATCCATCCGTTTTCTACAGCTTGTATATATGTTTATATATATATGTGTATATGTAAATATACATCCATCCATTTTCTACCGCTTGTCCCTTTCGGGGTCGCGGGGGGTGCTTTTATTTATATATATATATATATATATATATATATATATATATATATATATATATATATATATATATATATATATATATATATATATATATATATATATATATATATATATATATATATATATATATATATATATAATATTTGTATGTATAGCTGTATATATTATTTGTATGTATAGCTGTATATATATATTTTTTCATTTTTATATATATATATATATATATATATATATATATATATATATATATATATATATATATATATATATATATATATATATATATATATATTATTTGTATGTATATATATATTAGTATGTATAGCTGTATATATATATTTTTTCATTTTTTTATTTATATATATATATATATATATATATATATATATATATATATATATATATATATATATATATCAATCAATCAATCAATCAATCAATCAATGTTTATTTATATAGCCCTAAATCACAATTGTCTCAAAGGGCTGTACAAGCCACAACGACATCCTCGGTACAGAGCCCACATACGGGCAAGGAAAACTCACCCCAGTGGGACGTCAATGTGAATGACTATGAGAAACCTTGGAGAGGACCGCATATGTGGGTAACCCCCCCCCCCCCCACCCCCTCTAGGGGAGACCGAAAGCAATGGATGTCGAGTGGGTCTGACATAATATTGTGAAAGTCCAACACATCAGCGAAAGTCCAGTCCATAGTGGGGCCAGCAGGAACCATCCCGAGCGGAGACGGGTCAGCAGCGTAGAGATGTCCCCATCTGATGGACAGGCTAGCGGTCCACCCCGGAGCAGAGTAGAAAAGAAAAGAAAAAAAAACGGCAGATCAACTGGTCTAAAAAGGGAGTCTATTTAAAGGCTAGAGTATACAAATGAGTTTTAAGATGAGACT
>NC_084737.1:13315891-13350891 GCF_033978785.1 Entelurus aequoreus | reverse complement strand
TTCATTTTACTAATTTTGATTAATTACTAGTTTCTATGTAACTGTTTTTATATTGTTTTACTTTCTTTTTTATTCAAGAAAATGGTTTTAATTTATTTATCTTATTTTCTTTTATGATTTTTAAAAAAAAAGGTCCTTATCTTCACCATACCTGGTTGTCCAAATTAGGCATAATAATGTGTTAATTCCACGACTGTATATATCGGTATCGGTAATTAAAGAGTTGGACAATATTGGAATATCGGGTATATCGGCAAAAAGCCATTATCGGACATCCCTAATCATAACTGTCTTAGATTGTCCTCTTTCATTCGAGCTGCAGATTACATCAATTCATGCTCATAGATTGAGATCGGTCAAAGTCCAAATGCTGGCGCCAAAAGTGTGTATGGTCTCCACTGATTTGTTTATTGGCGAAACGTAACAACCAAAAAACTGTTCAGGTTAGACTCCAACAGCTCAAAGAGAAACGGCATTCTTTTGAGGACAAAAATGTCCAGAGGCTGGGCAAGGAAGACGGATGTTTCGAAAGGGGGGTAAGGGAAGCTATCTACGTCAAGGTTGAAACACCATCCCTGAACAGAGACACCACCTATCTTCCACAAACAACATTGTCCTTTCTACCATTCCTAAAACACTTCAGAATTTTGCCTCCAATAAATTGCAGGAGTTAGGAACTTTCCGATTACATGCGGAATGGAATGCTAATGTGGGTGATTTCAGTGTAACGACTGATTTTAGGCTGATAGTGGTCGTTCCACAGACATCGTTTCGCCACACAATGCAGACGAGGGGAAATTCAATTTTCGTGAGTGCTGTTGGCATGGACAGAAGGGTTGTTCGTTTGCATCTTAACAGTTGTCTTATCACCACAATAGGGCAAAACCACCCCTGCCTGTGCACACCCTCCTCTTGGAATAGTTGGAGCTTTGGCACCAGCTTTTAGATTAGATCTAACCAATCTAAGTCTATGAGCACGAACTGATACGGCCTTGACAATATAAGCGCTACGTGTCACATCCGGTCCGACCGTGCTGACAAAATGTATTGTACTTTTTTAAAATGTTGATTCATGTTCCTGACTTCCTATCAATGACGTCAGTGATACTCATTGCACGACTCAACGCAAGGTTTATTGCGCAGCTTGCGTGGTAGTTTCTAACAAACATGCTGAATTACGATGTTTTTATTATGTGGAGGGCCCCAAATGACGAGGTTCGTTTTGGATCCCCAAATGACCAAGGTTAAAAACTATCACCGAACAGAAGAACCTAATCTCCCAAATACAATTATGTCCTTTCAACCCTTCCTAAGATTCAATCAATGGTGGGCCGTCAGGTGGGACTAACATTAATCATGATCATAAATTAATAAAAGTTCATTTTATTTTTAAGTTACTCCTCATAAATATATAAAAGTATTCATCATATTCTCTTCTTTTATCTAATCAGAATTGAGTTAGCTTGTTGCCAGTGACGTATGAATTGTGCCGGAGGTCTACTCAATCAACAGTAGCTCACTTATATTATACTCACTTACATTATACTCACTTGTCACCCCCAAGTGAGTATCCAATCACAAGATGTGATTTACGAAAGCAGGAAGTGGCGCCAGAGTCATACCCGGCCAGCGGAGAAATCAGCGGTACTCACTTTATAAACCCACAAAGAAGGAGAGCAAAGCGTTGAGTAGGTGGCAGATATATATTTGCGTGGCCATTTTCAAGAAGGCCTACTGAAATGAGATTTTCTTATTCAAACGGGGATAGCAGATCCATTCTATGTGTCACACTTGATCATTTCGTGATATTGCCATATTTTTGCTGAAAGGATTTAGTAGAGAACATCGACGATAAAGTTCGCAACTTTTGGTCGCTGATAAAAAAAGCCTTGCCTGTACCGGAAGTAGCGTGACGTCACAGGTTGTGGAGCTCCTCACATCTGCACATTGTTTACAATCATGGCCACCAGCAGCGAGAGTGATTCGGACCGAGAAAGCGACGATTACCCCATTAATTTGAGCGAGAATGAAAGATTTGTGGATGAGGAAAGTGAGAGTGAAGGATTAGAGGGCAGTGGAAGCGATTCAGATAGGGAAGATGCTGTGAGAGGCGGGTGGGACCTGATATTCAGCTGGGAATGACTAAAACAGTAAAAAAACACAAGACATATATATACTCTATTAGCCACAACACAACCAGGCTTATATTTAATATGCCACAAATTAATCCGACATAACAAACACCTCCCCCCGCCCGTCCATATAACCCGCCAGTACAAATCAAACACCCGCACAACACACTCAATCCCACAGCCCAAAGTACCGTTCACCTCCGCAAAGTTCATACAGCACATATATTTCCCCAAAGTTACGCACGTGACATGCACATAGCGGCACGCACGTACGGGCAAGCGATCAAATGTTTGGAAGCCGCAGCTGCGTACTCACGGTAGCGCGTATCCAACTCGAAGTCCTCCTGGTAAGAGTCTCTGTTGTCCCAGTTCTCCACAGGCCAAGGGTAAAGCTTGACAGTCATATTTCGGGAATGTAAACAATGAAACACCGGCTACTTCCCACCTACAGCTTTCTTCTTTGCTGTCTTCATTGTTCATTAAACAAATTGCAAAAGATTCACCAACACAGATGTCCAGAATACTGTGGAATTTTGCGATGAAAACAGACGACTTAATAGCTGGCCACAATGCTGTCCCAAAATGTCCGCTACAATCCGTGACGTCACGCGCAAACGTCATCTTACGGAGACGTTTTCAGCAGGATATTCCGGGGGAAATTTAAAATTGCACTTTACTAATCTAACCCGGCCGTATTGGCATGTGTTGCAATGTTAAGATTTCATCATTGATATATAAACTATCAGACTGCGTGGTCGGTAGTAGTGGGTTTCAGTAGGCCTTTAAAGAGAAACTAGATCATGTGAGACGAGGTCGGCCGACCCTGGAAGCTAGCCAGTTGGTGAAATGGTTTGCCCGCCACTTCCACTCGAGTCAACCAACTATGACTGGCGTATACGGCATCGGATAGGTGCTACAAATTGTGGGTTCCAATATTTTATATCTTTATTTTTTAAATATGTTTTTTACAATTATTTTAATTTCGACTCTACCATGTAAGATATGTTTCAATTTGCTGATGCGAGTTGATTAATTTTTAAATGCGCCGAAAAATAGCCCGTTTTTGTACACTGTTGAGGTGATTCAATACCCAGGTGTGCGCTGGTGTGTTTCTGTGTAGTATTTCTCCAGCTGTGGAATGTGGGGACACGAATTATGGTATTTTGAGAGCTATTTATTGAAGTGGGACATCACTGAAGGCCTAAGTGGGAAACGCACGGCCCGCCACTGGATTCAATAATGTCTCCTCTTGCAAATAACAACAGGACGTAGACACTTTTTGGTTTCAAGTGACCCCTTGACCATTGATAAACTGAATGGAATGCTAACAATGTTGTTGAGTAAGCACAGGTCTCTTCTGTGCATCTTAACATCCGTTGTTTTGCACCACAATGTGGTAAAAGGTAAATGGTCTGTATTTATACAGCCCTTTACTACTCCTGGAATGATACCCAAAGCGCTTTGCATTATATATCACATTCACCCATTCTCACACTGATGGAGAGCAAACGATAGAGCAAAACCATTCACCTTTTGTCAAAACGGGGACCTTGGGGTGTTGTGTTTTCCCGGAATGCAAAGGAAAGTTGGCGCGGGCAAGGCGTGAAGGTAATGGCATCTTTATTTTAACACTAACAAAAGGAATAAACAAAAAGCACGCACAAGGGCGGAAGTACAAAACTTGGCTATAAAAACAAAAACTAGCACAAAGGCAGAACTATGGACAAAAAACAAAAGACACTAACTGTGGCATTAAAGGCCTATTGAAACCCACTACTACCGACCACGCAGTCTGATAGTTTATATATCAATGATGAAATCTTAACATTGCAACACATGCCAATACGGCCGGGTTAACTTATAAAGTGCAATTTTAAATTTCCCGGCAAACTTCCGGCTGAAAACGTTTCGATATGATGACGTTTGCGCGTGACGTCAACAGTGGAAGCGGAAGTATTCGGAGCCCATTGAATCCAATACAAAAAGCTCTGTTTTCATTTCAAAATTCCACAGTATTCTGGACATCTGTGTTGGTGAATCTTTTGCAATTTGTTTAATGAACAATGGAGACTGCAAAGAAGAAAGCTGTAGGTGCGATCGGTGTATTAGCGGCGGACTACAGCAACACAACCAGGAGCACTTTGAGGATAGCAGACGCGCTAGCCGGACGACCTCACCTTGACTTCCTCCGTCTCCGGGCCGCCAACCGCATCGGTGATCGGGTGAAGTCCTTCGTCGTACCGTCGATTGCTGGAACGCAGGTGAGCACGGGTCGTGATAAGCAGATGAGAGCTGGCGTAGGTGCAGAGCTAATGTTTTTAGCATAGCTCTGTCGAGGTTCCTTAGCTAAGTTAGCTTTAATGGCGTCGTTAGCAACAGCATTATTAAGCTTGGCCAAGCTGGAAAGCATTAACCGTTTATTTACATGTCCAGAGTTTGGTAGTATTGTTGATCTTCTGTCTATCCTTCCAGTCAGGGACTTATTTGTTTTGTTTCTATATGCAGTTAAGCCCGATGCTATCACGTTAGCTCCGTAGCTAAAGAGCTTAATCGATGTATTGTCGTGGAGATAAAATTCACTGTGAATGTCCATTTTGCGTTCTCGACTCTCATTTTCAAGAGGATATAGTATCCGAGGTGGTTTAAAATACAAATCCGTGATCCACAATAGAAAAAGGAGAGAGTGTGGAATCCAATGAACCCTTGTACCTAAGTTACGGTCAGAGCGAAAAAAGATACGTTCTGCACTGCACGCTAGTCCTTCACTTTCACGTTCCTCATCCACGAATCTTTCATCCTCGCTCAAATTAATGGGGTAATCGTCGCCTTCTCGGTCCGAATCTCTCTCGCTGCTGGTGTAAACAATAGGAAAATATGAGCAGTCCTTCCTCCGGTGTCGTCACGCTACTTCCGGTAGGGGAAAGGCTTTTTTTTTAATCAGAGACCAGAAGTTGCGAACTTTATCGTCGCTGTTCTATACTAAATCCTTTCTGCAAAAATATGGCAATATCGCGAAATGATCAAGTATGACACATAGAATGGATCTGTTATCCCCATTTAAATAAATAAAAATTCATTTCAGTAGGCCTTTAATAAACAAAACTTACTTGCGATGACGTGAACAGGGCAGCATGGACTATGAAACACGCAGCGTGAACTAAGCATGAAACCGTAAACATGACATGAAGCAGAGTGAGTAAGGATAATGTCACCAGGACGATCAACAGAAAAAGACAGGCTTAAATAACAGTGACATGATTAGTGACAGGTGCGTGAGTGCAAAACGTGAGACAGGTGCGTGACATGAGGACAGGTGAAAACTAATGGGTTGTCATGGAAACAAAACAAACAAGAGTGCACAAAAGGACCAAAAACCAAACCGAACATAACCAAAACAAAACATGATCACACAGACATGACACCTTTAGACGCATCATCATGCACCATCCTCTCAGACTACAGCTGTCCTATTTAAAAGTCCGTGGGCATGAACTGATAATGCCAGCTCAGATGAAAGACAACTAGGGCAATCTCAACAGTCCAGTTGGGATCCTCTTCTATAGTTTGGGTGTTTCCTGTGGGTTTGTCCGTGTCTGTTTTACAGCCCCACATGTACCGTATTTTCCGGACCATAGGATTATAAGGCGCACTGCTGATGAGCGGGTCTATTCAGGTCTATTTTCATACAAAAGGTGCACCGGATTATAGGGCGCATTAAAGGAGTCATATTATTATTGTTTTTTTCTAAATGTAAAAGACTCCCTTGTGGTCTATATAACATGTAATGGTGGTTCTTTGGTCAAAATGTTGCATAGATGATATTTTACAGATCAATCAATCAATCAATGTTTATTTATATAGCCCTAAATCACAAGTGTCTCAAAGGGCTGTACAAGCCACAACGACATCCTCGGTACAGAGCCCACATACGGGCAAGGAAAAACTCACCCCAGTGGGACGTCGGTGAATGACTATGAGAAACCTTGGAGAGGACCGCATATGTGGGTAACCCCCCCCCTCCGGCTTGAAGATCATCTTCAAGCCGCTTTCGGACAGTCGCTTCCGGATGCGCCGTTTTGTAGGCGGTCTTATTTACGTGGCTCACCTTCGGCAGCGTCTTTTCTTCGTCAACTTTGTTGTAGCGGTGTAGCGTGCAAGGACGGGAGTGGAAGAAGTGTCGACAGTTGGAGCTAACGAAGCAGCATCTCCTCATCCGTGGCTCACCCGTGCAATAACAACGCCGGAAATGTGTCCTGTGACAAACCGTCCGACCGGAACTCTCTAATAACTAAAGTTCCTTGGGTAAATAATGTAAACTCACTATACCGGTATGTTTTAGTGCCTTCACGGCGAGTTTACTAGTACTCAGTGAGACTCATCGACTACAAAGGCGGATGCGCACAAATATCAGGACTTATGCAGATCCCAAATACAGATCAGCAGGTACCAGAAGGTAAGAAAAGTTGCTTTTGCATAATATTGCGAAACAAAACACCAGATAATATGTCTTACCTTGTACACACACCATAATAATACTCGTACGTTGAAGCACAGTACAATCCATCAAGCGGTGCGGCTTCATAGCTTACCAAAGTCGTACTAAAACATTTTGATCGATTTTTGAGCGCCGTGTGTAATGTTCTATATTTTTAATGGAACATATAAAATGATGGTGTTGTTTACTGTAGTCATATTGCAGTCTACACCTATCTCTTATGTGTGACTGCCATCATATTGCAATCTTCACATATCTCTTAAGTGTGACTGCCATCTACTGGTCACACTTATCATTTCACCATGTACCAAATAAAATAGCTTCGAGGTCGGTAAGTACAACCAAAATTATTCCGTACTTTAGGCGCACCGGGTTATAAGGCGCACTGTCGAGTTTTAAAACAATGCAAGGATTTTAAGTGTGCCTTATAGTCCGAAAAATACGGTAGGTGTGACATATGTCCTATATCATTTTCACCCAGTGATGGACGTGAATAATTGTTGATCCGACACGTGTGTGGCCAAAAATTATTGTTTAAATCCGGTTTAAAAACATTTTAAACAATGATTATCCTTGTGGACATGGTGTCAAATAGCATTGTGAATATTTACTGCTGCCCCCTGGTGGCCAAGAAAATATTATGCTAACATGAGATTCTGCCAACAAAAGCAGCCTGACAAGCAAATGAACATTAATAACAACATATATGGAGTGATGAGCAGTAACAAGCATGGCATGACTACCACATTTTAAGATGGAAACTGTAGCTGCCAATATGATAGACTTAAGACTTAGACTTCCTTTTATAGTCATTCAAATTTGAACTTTACTGTACAGACAAGAACGAAATTTCGTTGCATTAGCTCATGGTAGTGCAGGATAAAAAAAGCAATACGGTGCAGATAAAAATAAATAGATTACTGTACAGATACATAAATTGCACTTTTGCATATGCATCCAGGTTTATGGATGTATGTTATATTGTCTTTATATTCCAGCCAGTTAATCCATTTTGGGGGGGAATTGAGGGGATTATTATGATGCGTTCAAGAGTCTTACGGCCTGAGGGAAGAAGCTGTTACAGAACCTCGAGGTTCTGCTACGGAGGCTGTGGAACCTCTTTCTAGAGTCCAGCAGTGAAAACAGTCCTTGGTGGGGGTGGGAGGAGTTTCTGCAGATTTTCTGAGCCCTGGTCAGGCAGCTGCTTTTTGCGATCTCCTGGATAGGAGGAAGAGGAGTCCTCATGATCTTTTCCGCCGTCCTCACCACTCTCTGGAGAGACTTCCAGTCTGAGGCACTGCAGGGTCCAGTCCAGACAGAGATGCTGTTGGTCAGTAGGCTCTCTGTGGTGTGGTGGGAATGGGGGGAGGGAGCTGTGCTCTTTTCATCCAACGCAAAAAGTGCATGCGCTGCTGAGCTCTTTTTACAAGAGCTCCGATGTGTAGGCACCAGGTTATATTGTCAGTTATCTGCACCCCCAGGAACTTGGTGCTGCTTACCATCTCCACCACTGTACCATCGATGTAGAGTGGAGCGTGGCTGGACTGGTGCTTCCTGAAGTCAACGAAGATTTCCTTGGTCTTGTCGACGTTCAGGACCAGGTTGTTGGTTCTGCACCAGTCAACCAGATGTTTCACCTCCTCCCTGTAGTCCATGTCGTTGTTGTCACGGATGAGGCCCACTACTGTCGTGTCGTCCGCATACTTCACAATGTGGTTAGTAGTGGACCTGGCGCAGCAGTCATGGGTCATCAACGTGAACAGCAGCGGACTCAGGACGCAGCCCTGGGGGGAGCCGGTGCTCAGGGAGATGGCACTGGAGGTGTTGTTGCCCACTCTCACAGACTCGGGTCTGTCTGTGAGGAAGTCAAGCAGCCAGTTGCATAGGGGGGTACTGAATCCAAGGGGGCCCAGTTTGCTCCTCAAGTGCTGCGGGATGATGGTGTTGAATGCCGAGTTGAAGTCCAGAAACAACATCCGCACGTGTGTATCCTTTCCTTCCAGATGTCCAGATATTGCTGGATATTATGGCCAAACAGCTCAATTTTTGTTTTTGCTGGCCCATCACTGCATATATGTCATATGTGAAGAAATACTGATCATAGTGACAATCGTTTTTTGTGTCATTAAAAGCTTTCTCTGTGCCTCATTGACATGCAAGTAGTGTTGTTACCTCATCACCCGCAAGCTACAAAGAATGTTCTTAACAATCCACGGATGCTTCATCTCACTTTAATGCTGTTTGAAATGCTCATTAATGCTTCTATTTTGGCGGATCACACAGTCTACTCTTTTCTGCCCCAATTAACTGCTGGTTTTGTTGCCGTCTTGGAATGAACAAACACATACCTTCAATAGAGGCCTCTTTTCAGTTGGGAGTTGCACACTATATACTCGTACATGTTGTATTTCTTATGATACATGATCTGACCTAGTCCTTCTCGAATAGTGTGTGTGTGCGCGATTCAGTGCGATGCCAGGGTGGTTGAGCCTCCGGGGAACATACTTTATCAGTACCATGCACTATCATGCACTTTTGCACTACAAAACATACAGATTGTAGCCATTAATCTTGACTTTTCCATTATTATTTATATATTAACTTTCTTTTTGTTTTGTTTTCTAGGTTAAAGTGTATTGTGCTCCTGAGTTAATGTTGCTAAGCATTTTGAAGGTAATATCATTTATTAAGTTTATTTAATTTTACTTTTCAGTATCAAATGGCTCAAGTCAGTCCAAAAAAAAAATTATAACATAAACAGGTATTCAATTTGAATATTTTGGGCAAATTGATGCACTTGAAATTTTTTCTGTTACGGACTAAAAAACAACATTAATCAAGTTATTGTTTGTTGTAAGTTGATCTATATTTCTTTCAACGTTTTTTGTTTTTCTTTAATGGTACAATGGATACGATGTTATGCAGAGGTATACTTCTAACAATTTTATAGACAAATGATATTGTTTATAATCGTGGCGAAGAGTAGGTGGTGTGTGAAATATTTTATTAACAGAGAATATATAATAATTGTACTAATAATTATAATAACATTATTGATTATATTATATATTTACGTATATATATATATATATATATATATATATATATATATATATATATATATATATATATATATATATATATATATATATATATATATATATATACATATATGCGGTTGAGCTAACACACCACCATAAAATTGGATTTGGGTTTTAATAATAATTCAAACAATACAACTATTTGATGAAAGATATAGAAATCCTTTATGACATCAGTAGTAGTTAAAAAAAATTCAGACCAGGACTATTACCCTTCGAGTGCAGTACGTCCGACACTGATTGTCATTACTTTATTACTCCAGTACTCTTGTTTTGTTCTGTATATTGTAGTTTTTTGTTTATTGTTTTGTATATTGTGCAGGATTGCTTATTGTTTTTTTTGGATAGTAGTCTGTTTATTTCAATTCTTCTTTTTTATCTTTATTACTTATCTGATTTATTTTTATTCCATATTTTTTTCCACTACCGCACCTTAAATTGGAGTCCTTAATCTCGTTACATGCTAATATAATGACAAAAAAGTCCATTCTATTCCATTCTAATATGGTCTCCTGTCTTCCTGTCATTTGAGGACACATTGCCATCGTGTGGTGAGAAATAGGTTGGCAGCACAGTCCACCGCAAAATAAAAAAATAAATCCACGACCACATGATGTGATACAGAATATAAAATATAAATATAAAGAATATAAAAAATCAAGGGGTGCGATCAAATAGGAAACAACGTGTGTCGCTCGTTTCATCCTGGACAATATTAATGACAAATTTGTGCTTTGTTTTAAAGATGTGCTATTTGGTTTTACACTGTATGAGAAAAAAATTGAACAAATTTTACCTGTGCAACCTCATTATACTATTGGCTAAGTTTTATATTCATCAATGTACGTTTCTCAATACCCGACCTGTTTTTTTGTGCCTTTAAAAAAAGAATTATAACTTTACTTTAAAACGCTTTCTACCTCTAACGACCAAAAAGCTGTGACAACTATGATGCTGTGCTCAAAATTTGGATTATTTACGGAACTTGTGTGAATACACATATATATATTTAGCATTCTTCTTTAGTTGCTTTATTGAGTTGTTTTGCTCGTCCACTGTTTCTGTGCTTCACTGTAAACCCGAATAAGTAAGCAGAACTCCAAAAAAAGGAAGGCCATCAGTTGCCACGTATTTTTTTGAGTTCATAAATTAAAATATTTGAGTACATCAGATTGTAAATATTTGGAGTTTATGTAAAATGTACTTTTAAATTATAATTGAATTAAATTTTACCAATTAAACCAACTCAAAAATGTTCCTCCGCGCGTCCGCTGCCTGAAGAGGAAGTGCACGTAAATGCTACAAAATAAAAGCATTTCCTCTGTGTGTGTGCGTGCGCACGTGCATGTAATAATAACACAGAGTATAATAACAATACAAATCTATAATGCCATTGATTCATTCTTAATTTATTCTTGATTCGATTTATTGATTTGTTCCTTCAAAATAAGACAAAGTTATGTTCAATCCACTGAGTTTTAAGTAACTGCGACTTGATTATTTTAAGTAGCAGTTACATAATCTGCAAACAAGTTAGTATTAATTAAAAATAACAAGTTTAATAAACTTAAAAAGAAGGAAAATGTTACTCACACTCAACATTAAACTACTTTTTAAGTTTACACTACCTATTCTAATTGATTATTTTGAGTAGGGATGTCTGATTTTTGCCGATATCCGATATCCCGATATTGTCCAACTCTTAATTACCGATACCGATATCAACCGATACCGATATAAACCGATACCAATATATACAGTCGTGGAATTAACACATTATTATGCCTAATTTGGACAACCAGGTATGGTGAAGATAAGGTCCTTTTTAAAAAGAATAATAAAATAAAATAAGATAAATAAATTAAAAACATTTTGTTGAATAAAAAAGAAAGTAAAACAATATAAAAACAGTTACGTAGAAACTAGTAATTAGTGAAAATGAGTAAAATTAACTGTTAAAGGTTAGTACTATTAGTGGACCAGCAGCACGCACAATCATGTGTGCTTACGGACTGTATCCCTTGCAGACTGTATTGATATATATTGATATATAATGTAGGAACCAGAAATATTAATAACAGAAAGAAACAACCCTTTTGTGTGAATGAGTGTGAATGGGGGAGGGAGTTTTTTGGGGTTGGTGTACTGATTGTAAGTGTATCTTGTGTTTTTTATGTTGATTTAATAAATAAATAAAATATATATATTAAAAAATCCGATACCGATAATAAAAAAACGATACCAATAATTTCCGATATTACATTTCGGCAGGCCGATATTATCGGACATCTCTAATTTTGAGCATTCGGGTTTACAGTGTTGTTTGTATTGTTATTATTTCTTTGATCGTATGTATGAATACTAAATATACTAAATGTTGAATACTAAAGGTTTTGAAAATAAAACAAAAACAAAAAAACAAAAAGAACGTTTTTCGCTCGTTTCCGAGACGGAAGCGGAAGTGGCGCCGAAGTTCAGCAAAGCAAAATGGCGAGCCAAGAGGAGGCTGTGCGAGACTTTATCAACGTTACCGGGGTCGACGAGGAAAGGGCCCGCTTTTTCTTAGAGTCCACCAGTTGGAACTTACAAGTAAGTGTTTTGACGCCTGCGGTCACTCTCTTGGCGGCGTTTCGGAGATGTAAAGACACTAGCTTTATATCTCGCAAGTCGGTTAGCTCGCCCGGCTAACGTTAGCTTGTGTTGCTGGTCATTTCTGCAAGTCACCGGCTGGACAATAGCCGAGCCTTTTTCTGTCTCTGGCCGACAAATAAGAAGATATGTCAATGTGTACAATAATAGTCGAAATGTCATCGGTTTTTTGGAAACGCATACATGTTTAAAGATGATGGCACTGTGCTGTGAATCCGCCTGGCAATGTTGCCATGTTGCTTTGAACTTGGCTTGCAAAATAGTTTTAATGACAACAATTCATCTCCTGATGACGTCAACATGATACAAACCACTTTTCCATATGAGTTGAGAAATTGTGTTAGATGTTAATATAAACGGAATACAATGATTTGCAAATCCTTTTCAACCCATATTCACTTGAATGCACTACAAAGACAAGATATTTGATGTTCAAACTCATAAACTTTATTTTTTTTTGCAAATAATAATTAACTTAGATTTTCATGGCTGCAACACGTGCCAAAGTAGTTAGGAAAGGGCATGTTCACCACTGTGTTACATGGCCTTTCCTTTTAACAACACTCAGTAAACGTTTGGGAACTGAGGAGACACATTTTTTAAGCTTCTCAGGTGGAATTCTTTCCCATTCTTGCTTGATGTACAGTTTAAGTTGTTCAACAGTCTGGGGGTCTCCGTTGTGGTATTTTAGGCGTCATAATGCGCCACACATTTTCAATGGGAGACAAGTCTGGACTGCAGGCAGGCCAGTCTAGTACCCGCACTCTTTTACTATGAAGCCACGTTGATGTAACACATGGCTTGGCATTGTCTTGCTGAAATAAGCAGGGGCGTCCATGGTAACGTTGCTTGGATGGCGACATATGTTGCTCCAAAACCTGTATGTACCTTTCAGCATTAATGACGCCTTCACAGATGTGTAAGTTACCCATGTCTTGGGCACTAATACACCCGCATACTAAGGCTGCAGCTAACGATTATTTTTCTATCGATTAATCTATAGATTATTTTTTCGATTAATCGGTTGATCTATAGATTATTTTTTCGATTCATCTATAGATTATTTTTCCTTTTACCGATTATTTTTTTTATTTAAAATGAAGATGAAAAAATAAATGTAGGCCTGTTTTTTCAAAAGGCATGGCTTTTATTTACAAAAAAAGAGAAGTATGGCCACTCAGTCAACATTGACAACAACATGACAAAATATTCTGTAACAATGTAAACATTTAAAACTTTTAACATTTAACAAAATTAAAAGTAGCTTATTTGCTTTTTAATGTGCAAGTATAAAAGTAAACATCCAGTGCAAATCTTAATATTCTGCAATAGTATAAGCATTTCAAAAGTAAAAGTATTGCTTATTTTGCTTTAAAATGTGCAAAAATAAAGATAAACATCCAATACAAAAAAGTGCAAAACGAAATATTCTGTAACAACAGTGTAAACATTTCAACAAAAGTGAAAGTATTGCTTATTTGCTAAAATGTGCAAAAATAAAGATAAACATCCAATACAAAAAAGTGCCAATCTAAATATTCTGGATAAGGCTGCAGCTAACGATTATTTTTCTATCGATTAATCTATAGATTATTTTTTCGATTAATCGGTTACTCTATAGATTATTTTTTCGATTAATCTATAGATTATTTTTTCCTTTTGCCGATTATTTTTTTATTCAAAATGAAGATGAAAAAATAAATGTAGGCCCGTTTTTTCAAAAGGCATGGCTTTTATTTACAAAAAAAAGAAGTATGGCCACTCAGTCAACATTGACAACAACATGACTAAATATTCTGTAACAATGTAAACATTTAAAACTTTTAACATTTAACAAAATTAAAAGTAGCTTATTTGCTTTTTAATGTGCAAATATAAAAGTCAACATCCAGTGCAAATCTTAATATTCTGCAATAGTATAAGCATTTCAAAAGTAAAAGTATTGCTTATTTTGCTTTAAAATGTGCAAAAATAAAGATACACATCCAATACAAAAAAGTGCAAAACGAAATATTCTGTAACAACAGTGTAAACATTTCAACAAAAGTGAAAGTATTGCTTATTTGCTAAAATGTGCAAAAATAAAGATAAACATCCAATACAAAAAAGTGCCAATCTAAATATTCTGGAGCACTGTAAACATTAAGTATTGCTTTTAAAATGTGCAAAATAAACATCCAGTCCAACACAGTACACAATAACCAATTCTACTCATTCCAGTGAGTGACTAACAGTTGTAATGAAGAAATGTTAGCATGTGTACATGTTTGGTTCTTTTCTTGTTTACAATATTCCCAGCAGCTGAAAATAGGCGCTCAGAAGGGGTCGATGTGGCTGGAACTGAGAGCTAATTAGCCTTCACCTCAAGCCAGGACTGCGAGCGAGCTGAGCTGCAGTTTAAGTTTCTAGAAGGTCAACGGGCTCATAGTGATGTTACTAGTAGTTGACTGGGAGGTGTTTATTATCATTTGGGGAGAGTCCGCTGCCTGATGCTCATCTGCTAAACACCTATCTGCTCCACGCTGAAGCGCTGACTACATGCGCTCTGAATACGCACTGCTGATTGGCTGATAATGCTGCGTGTGTACCAATCAGATGGTTGTGTGGGTGGGACAATGCTGCGTGTGTACCAATCAGATGGTTGTGTGGGTGGGACAATGCTGCGTGTGTACCAATCAGATGGTTGTGTGGGTGGGACAATGCTGCGTGCTGAGACAGAGGCAGACGGAGCAAAGCAGCTTGTTAAGACTTTAGCTTAGAAACTCGTTCGGTACACCCCCGTACCGAACCGAAAGCCCCGCACCGAAACGGTTCAATACAAAACACGTACCGTTACACCCCTAGCAGATACAAATGACACATTCATGTTTTTGTGTAATGATGACAACGTATGCTCGCGCGGACGATTGACTAGTTGATGGTTTTCTTTTCAAATGTTCGTTTATAGCCGTTGTGCTGCTATGATAGGCCATTTCCGCTCGACACAGTGTGCATACAACAACATTATTAGGCCGTTTATTGAAATACTCCCACACTTTTGGCATGCTTTCCCCCCCTCGCTCGCACCGCTCGCATCGTCTTCTTTGATCGTCTGCTTTGCGCTTCGCCATGACGGTAGTGTGACGTCATTATGCGACGCGTCGACGCACAAAAACGGCGTCGACGTATTTACGTAACCGATGACGTCGACTACGTCGACGCGTCGTTTCAGCCTTAATTCTGGAGCACTGTAAACATTAAGTATTGCTTTTAAAATGTGCAAAATAAACATCCAGTCCAACACAGTACACAATAACCAATTCTACTCGTTCCAGTGAGTGACTAACAGTTGTAATGAAGAAAGGTTAGCATGTCTACATGCTCTGGTTCTTTTCATGTTTACAATATTCCCAGCAGCTGAAAATAGGCGCTCAGAAGGGGTCGATGTGGCTGGAACTGAGAGCTAATTACCGGTAGCCTTCACCTCAAGCCAGGACTGCGAGTGAGCTGAGCTCCAGTTTATATTCCTAGAAGGTCAACGGGCTCATAGTGATGTTACTAGTAGTTGACTGGGAGGTGTTTATTATCATTTGGGGAGAGTCAGCTGCCCGATGCTCACCTGCTAAACACCTATCTGCTCCACGCTGAAGCGCTGACTACATGCGCTCTGAATACACACTGCTGATTGGCTGATAACGCTTTGTATAACGCTTTGTGTGTACCAATCAGATGGTTGTGTGGGTGGGACAATGCTGCGTGCTGAGACAGAGGCAGTCGCAGAAGGAGCAAAGCAGCTTGTTAACACTTTAGCAGCTAAAGTTAGCTTTAGCTTAGAAACTCGTTCGGTACACCCCCGTACCGAACCGAAATCCCCGTACCGAAACGGTTCAATACAAAACACGTACCGTTACACCCCTAGCAGATACAAATGACACATTCATGTTTTTGTGTAATGATGACAACGTATAATCGTGCGGACGATTGACTAGTTGATGGTTTTCTTTTCAAATGCTCGTTCATAGCCGTTGTGCTGCTATGATAGGCCATTTCCGCTCGACACAGTGTGCATACAACAACATTATTAGGCCATGTATTGAAATACTCCCACACTTTTGACCACTTTTGGCGTGATTTTTTCCCCCTCGCTCGCACAGTCTGCTTTGCGCTCCGCCATGACGGTAGTGTGACGTAAATATGCGACGCGTCGACGCACAAAAACGGCGTCGACGTATTTACGTAACCGATGACGTCGACTACGTCGACGCGTCGTTTCAGCCTTACCGCATACCATCACAGATGCTGGCTTTTCAACTTTGCGCCCATAACAATCCGGATGGTTCTTTTCCTCTTTGGTCCGGAGGACACGACGTCCACAGTTTCCAAAAACCATTTGAAATGTGGACTCGTCAGACCACAGAACACTTTTCCACTTTGTATCAGTCCATCTTAGATGAGCTCAGGCCCAGCGAAGCAGACGGCGTTTCTGGGTGTTGTTGATAAACGGTTTTCGCCTTGCATAGGAGAGTTTTAATTTGCACTTACAGATGTAGCGACCAACTGTAGTTACTGACAGTGGGTTTCTGAACTGTTCCTGAGCCCATGTGGTGATATCCTTTACACACTGATGTCGCGTGTTGATGCAGTACAGCCTGAGGGATCGAAGGTCACGGGCTTAGCTGCTTACGTGCAGTGATTTCTCCAGATTCTCTGAACCCTTTGAAGATATTACGGAGCGTAGATGGTGAAATCCCTAAATTCCTTGAAATAGCTGGTTGAGAAAGGTTTTTCTTAAACTGTTCAACAATTTGCTCACACATTTGTTGACAAAGTGGTGACCCTCGCCCCATCCTTGTTTGTGAATGACTGAGCATTTCATGGAATCTACTTTTATACCCAATCATGGCACCCATCTGTTTCCAATTAGCCTGCACACCTGTGGGATGTTCCAAATAAGTGTTTGATGAGCATTTCTCAACTTTATCAGTATTTATTGCCACCTTTCCCAACTTCTTTGTCACGTGTTGCTGGCATCAAATTCTAAAGTTAATGATTATTTGCACACAAAAAAAAGTTTATCAGTTTGAACATCAAATATGTTGTCTTTGTAGCATATTCAACTGAATATGGGTTGAAAATGATTTGCAAATCATTGTATTCCGTTTATATTTACATGTAACACAATTTCCCAACTCATATGGAAACCGGGTTTGTAAATATTCCTCCTTTAAAAAGCGAGCATATTTGTTGTAAAACTTAACATTCAAAAATTAAGTTCACAGTACTAAAGCATAATTCTCCCAGGTTACATCCATGTTAGCTCAATTACTCCAGAACAACTAATCTTGTCTCGCCCTGTGGACAGCTTGCTCTTGGTAATTTCTTTGAGGATGGCCCTGAGGATGATGACATTGTGACTCTGCCTCAACCTGAAGTAGGATCCTCCGTGTCCAGGTCCACCGGCCCGAGGTAATGCTTGTAAACATTACTACTATTACTTAAAAAGGTACCATATTCTACTTTCCGCCTTCCACTGTCATATTCATATACCACTATTTATTAGAATTTTTTTTAGAAGTGTGTTAGGATTGATGCTAGAATTAAACCATTTTAAAAGGGCTTTAGTAAACACTACTGTCAGTGTGTGTGTAGCTTTAATGCTAATGAGCTGTGTGTCTTCAAGAAGCGCTACTGTGTACGTCAGGGGTGCCCATTACGTCGATCGCGAGCCAGGCATTAAAAAAATAGACCTACAAATTAGCGATTATCAATCTTCACCATGACGTCACTTTCGTCACCTGATTGACATTCACGGCACCCGAGGGTCTTCCGAGATGGCGCTGGCTTCTGCGAGCTCATTATTAAGAAAAAATGACAGACAGGAAGGCAAGAAACACTTTTTATTTCAACAGACTCTCGCGCCGTAGATGCCGTCAAAACTCTAAAGACCGACCGCACAGTTCCTATCTTCACAATAAAATCGCTGCTTCATCCTGCCTGCACTAACAAAATAAGAATCTCGGAAAGCTAGTTTTTGAGACATGTGGGACATTGACGGAGTTTGCCAAAAAACAACCCCTTTCATGTGGTATTAGACAGAAAAGAGGACTGTTTTTCTCCTACATTTAAAAATGTGAAAGTTATCAGCACTATTGTCTGATTCCAATCAATGCAAGTCAACAGAATCAGGTAATACACCAACTTATATTCTTGTCTTCATGAAAGAAAGGAATCCATGTGTTAAACGTGCTTGTATTATCATTAAACGCCTTTAACTTGTTAACAAAACCATCTCTTTCATAAATAAATAAATATAAATTATATATATGAATGAGTAAGGCTGTAACGGTACACAAAAATTTCGGTTCAGTACGTACCTCAGCTTAGAGGTCACGGTTCGGTTCATTTTCGGTACGGTAATAAAACAACAAAATATACATTTTTTGGTTATTTATTTACCAAATATGTAAACAATTATCCTTTTAACATTGGGAACACTATAATAATTCTGCCCAAAAATAGAAATAGCTGTGTGTGTGATGGATGTGAGTCATGAATGCTAAGCATAACAATAGCATACATATACACACAGGGTCGATTGCCAGGGTTAATGTGGTCAACATATATCAAATAAAAACTAAATAAGAGAAGGCTCAGAATGGTTTCTTAACAAAACCTTTCTACATATAAAGTGCTTTTTTTGATTGATTGATTGTTTGTGACTTTTATTAGTAGATTGCACAGTACAGTACATATTTTGTACAATTGACCACTAAATGGTAACACCCGAATAAGTTTTTCAACTTGTTTAAGTCGGGGTCCACATTAATCAACATTAAACTTTCTCAAGTTGTTGCTCAGATTAAATAAAATGACAAAACTTTTCTTCTACATATAAAAAGTGCAACATTAAACAGTTTCAAGTCAACTCAGCCTCAGATTAACTTTTCTTTCCCCCCCCAGCCTTTAACCCTGCTGATTTTCACTCAATCTTCATGTTTTTTGCCAGATAAATCAGTTTATCTATATTGTCTGCAGAAAGAGCAGACCTGCTTGCAGTTACAATGTCTCCAGGTAGTCCCTGGCTAACTTGGCAGTAGAGAATATGGGCTCATTGTTCTTCCACCATAGAAGTGGGTCAAAATCTAGTTTTTAATGCAATATGGTCTTAAATCTGCTGCTATAAAAACACCAACGGCATTTGTTATTGCTTTAGCCTTGTCTTACTCGTTGAGGAGAGGCTGCTTCAATGCTGTGTTTGCACGACGCTTGTCTTTCTCTTCGTTGAAGCGATGTTCACTTGGGGGTGGTGACGCTTCCAATGGGTTAGCATGTTTGACGTGTTGTCAGAAGCATACCCTACCGCTGCTGAACAATGTCGGCAAACCTCCGTCCTCCATTGTTGTATCGCACCGCGAAGCCGAAGTGTTCCCAAACGTGAGATCTTAACGAGGCAGGAGGGTCTTCCAGCTCTGGCTTTTACATGTTGTCGTAGCCCGGTCGCAGCTAGCATGCCGTGTGTTGGGCCTCGGTGTGCATTGTTTACACAACGTGCGATACGCTACTTAATATGTCCGTGTGGAAACTCGTTCGGTACACCTCCGTACCGAAACGGTTCAGTACAAATACACGTACTGTTACACCCTTATGAATGAGGTAGATCCCCTCGACTTGGTCAATCGAAAAGTAGCTCGCCTGCAGCCAGTGTGGGCACCCCTGGTGTACGTGATACACTTTTGACATATACACTGTAACTGTTTACTTGACCAATGTTACAGATGCCATACATCACATAAAACAACGTAACAATAAGGAGGGGATAGGGACATAAATGTGAGAAACAAGGCTGCACGATTAATCGACATCAAGGTTATAAAAGTGGGATAATGTAACCGTAAGAAGCTGAGGTTTGGGTTTTTTTCCCCGCCTTCACCAGCATTTGAGTAACAATCAGAATTGTTGAGCCTCGAGTTTGTTCGTCCCCCCCCTTTCAAAAACAGAGAAAGACGTCTTACTCGGAATAACTCTCAGCACTTGAGCACGTTTATTTACCGGTGGAATTAACCGAACGCAGTGAGCCCTCTTTTCAGTCATTCACAATCTTCGTCTCCGCCCACCAGCATTACACACAAAAGAAGCACAGACAGAGAGCTTCCCTACTCGCTAGTGAAAAGTACCACAAAGTAACAACAAATTATGAAGAACCAATTATGGTTACTGTGGGGTGGGGGGCGTGGCCTGCGGACCTGCAGCGAAGCAGGGTGTGCCAGGACCGGCTGCGAGATCAGCGACAGGTGCTTAGATAGCCCACCTGGGCCTGTTTGTCTAATCACCTGTCGCTCTGTTAAAAGGCAGCAGCCGGGGAGGAGAGGAGAGTTGGAGCACGAACGAGAGCGAGACTGACACAGACAAATATACAATTGTTGAAAAGCCCAAAAAGGAAGATTTATTGCAAAATAAACACCATTGTAAACCTGGAAGAGCCTGTCATGTCGGTGCTTGGTGGTCCGAAGAACCCGGAAGCAAGAGTCTTCCACAGTTACAAAGCCAAATGTCCCTATATGGTAATATTTCTGCTTCAAACCAAATGGGCAATATAAGCCCATCAACAAGAACCAACAAGCGAGAATGCTGTGATGATGTGATTGCAACACTATCCAAATATCCAACTGAGATAAAATCCACTTTAAGATGTTCAATATTAATTTAAGTAAAATTTTTGCTTGCAGAAATAAGTTTATTCTATTTTTTGTTTATTTATTTAGGATAACAAAGTTATTACAGTACACTGGTAACCAATTCTACAGTAATGAGAAATAAAAGTTTATATCCTTTTAAATGTTTACTTGCGTTTGTATTGAAGCTGCAACTAACGATTATTCTGATAGTGGATTAGTCAAGGATTATCTTAACGATTAGTCTACTAATCGGATAGTAAAGCGTACACATATTTAATGGCTCTAATTTTTCAATTGACTTCTAAATGCAGTTTAAGTTATTTTAGGCATGTGCCTACGATGTATTTATACTGTAAATGGGCTGCTCATTCAGCTGTTACAAAAATTAAAATTATTATTAAAATGTTGTCCGTTTTAAAAGAAAGGAAAGGCAACTTGCTAAAAAACAGTTAACCTTGTTTATGTAGCCAAAAAAAACAGTTAAAATAGCAGCAATAAAAACAAACAACAAAACACAAACTCTAACTCCCTCTAAAAGAAAAGCATTTTGTGATGTTTAAAAAGCTGCATGCTGGTGTATTGACTATTGATGAACTCTTGGCAGTGTTAGCACTCTAATAGACTCCATATGGAGAATTCTGTCTTTGATTGATTCTTAAAATGTTGGCTATTTAATAGATTGTATGTTTAATCTCATGATACCTC
Source organism: Entelurus aequoreus (assembly GCF_033978785.1). Lineage (NCBI taxonomy): Eukaryota > Metazoa > Chordata > Actinopteri > Syngnathiformes > Syngnathidae > Entelurus > Entelurus aequoreus. The sequence continues at coordinate 13,329,155 of NC_084737.1, read as the reverse complement.
CGAATTGGTCCCTGTCTGTCTCTTTTGTGTGTTTGTGCGCGCACGGTCCACGTTTGTTATTGTGCCTTTTTTACGGCTTTGCAAATTGACACTGCTTTAAAAAGTACTTGAATTGATGTAGACAAAGTTTAGCTGGCTGAATTGTAAAAGAAAATGATAGTTAAAGTTCTTTTTCACACAACTTCGTCTCACTCTTGTTAGCTAGTTAGCAAGGTAGAAGCTAACACTCTTACTTAGGCAAAGACTGCTTCCTCCCTCCAGATGCCGGCCATTATGTCGCCGCTTTAGATGCTTGTGTATCACAGATGTACTGCCATAGAAACAAGGTCCGCTTTGCCAAATGAGCAAGGTATTTATGTCACACGAGTGACGATCTCACAACTATTGACGACAAATATAATTGGGTCTGCAACCAATTCTTTTGTCCCTGCGATGAGGTGGCGACTTGTCCAGGGTGTACCCCGCCTTCCGCCCGATTGTAGCTGAGATAGGGTCCAGCGCCACCCGCGACCCCGAAGGGAATAAGTGGTAGTAAATGGATGGATGGATGGAAATTCTATTGTCAACAATGTCGACTAATTGTTGCAGCCCTAGTTGTTATTTTAAATTATGAGTACCGTATTTTTCGGACTATAAGTCACCGTTTTTTTCGTAGTTTGGCCGGGGGTGCGACTTATACTCATGAGCGAATTATGTGTGAAATTATTAACACATTACCGTAAAATATCAAATAATATTATTTAGCTCATTCACGTAAGAGACTAGACGTATAAGATTTCATCGGATTTAGCGATTAGGAGTGACAGATTGTTTGGTAAACGTATAGCATGTTCTATATGTTATTAGAATGACTCTTACCATAATATGTTACGTTAAAATACCAGACACGTTCTCAGTTGGTTATTTATGCGTCATATAACGTACACTTATTCAGCCTGTTGTTCACTATTCTTTATTTGTTTTAAATTGCCTTTCAAATGTCTATTCTTGGTGTTGGGTTTTATCAAATAAATTTCCCCTAAAAATGCAACTTATACTCCAGTGCGACTTATATATGTTTTTTTCCTTCTTTATTATGCATTTTCAGCCGGTGCGACTTATACTCCGGAGCAACTTAAACTCCGAAAAATACGGTATATGATTTCCTTTTCGTTTTTATAAGTTACCGCCAATGTTGAAATAATTAATTTTAATAGCCACGGATGTAGCAGCAGTTAGCATCCCATGACCCACAATGCACTTCTGCCATGACGCACAATGCACTTCTGCCATGACCCGCCCCCGCCGAATTCTAATTGGTTGACGTGTGTGACGATTGCGGACATTTGCTTCGTCTCTTACGGGAATGAGATTAATATTATTTGATATTTTACGGTAATGTGTTAATAATTTCACACATAAGTCGCTCCGGAGTATATGTCACACCCCCGGCCAAACTATGAAAAAAACTGCGATTTATAATCCGAAAAATACGGTACATGCAAACATTACACTTTAACATCATTCTTCTTGGTTAGCAACACTAGCATAGCTATGTAAGATACATGCTAACTTTACATTTTACCATCATTAAAAAGTAGACTTTGCATGATAGAGAACACCTTTAGCATCACAATTGGTTAGGCTTTGTACTGGCTTCACGTATCAATGCTGTTTTTTCTTTGTCAGCTCTCAGCACAGAGTGACGTCCTTCAGAGACTTAATGCACGAGGCTGAAGACGAAAGCGACGAGGAAGAAGGTCAAAGGTTAGTTGGTTTTTCGGGGTTAGCGTCACCTCCTTTCAAATCTGTGTACTCCTTGTGATGCTGATTTCGCCTTCATAACCTCACCTTGATGCCCGTCTTTTCAGGTTCTTTGCGGGGGGATCAGAGCGCAGTGGGCAGCAAATTGTGGGGCCTCCCAAAAAGAAGAGTCCCAATGACGTGGTGGAGGATCTGTTTAAAGGGGCCAAGGAACACGGAGCCGTGCCTCTGGACCGCAGTGGAGGGGGCTCGGGTGAATCCAGCAAAGCCAAAGTAAACGCCTTTGAATGAAATACTGCTTTTCCTTACTGTACTTGCTGCTTTAACATGCATGTGTTCTCTCAGGCCTTTGATGGAGGAGGATACCGACTGGGAGCAGCCCCTGAGGAGGAGTCTGCATATGTTTCTAGCGGGAGACGCAATGCCAACGCACAACAGGACGTGAGTTGTTACCATGGTGATTCCATAAGCAGGGAGAGGTTACACACTCATCTTATGACAACATATGTATAGTGCACACACTGTGAAGTTACTTCAAATTTTGTTATCGATGTGATACTCATTAAATATAGGGCCAGTATTGCAGGTGACAATACTTTTTACTTCAATTATTCAACATCCTTTATGATTTTGTGATTTTGCCTTTAATTTAGGGCTGGGCGATATGGCCTTTTATTAATATCTCGATATTTTTAGGCCATGTCACGATACACGATATATATCTCGATATTTTGCCTTAGCCTTGAATGAACACTTGATGCATATAATCACAGCAGTATGATGATTCTATATGTCTACATTAAAACATTCTTGTTCATACTGCATTAATATATGCTCATTTTAAACTTTCATGCAGAGAGGGAAATCACAACTAAGTCAATTTACCAAAAGTATTTATTAAACAGTTATCAAGCAGTGGCACAAACATTCATGTCATTTCAAAACAGAAAGTGCAAGATTGTCAGAGACATTTTAAAACAAGCTATTAGTGCACTTTTGTGCATGATGTCACTAAGATGACTTGTCAAAACAACACTAAATTAAAGTGCACTTTTTGTACAGAACGCCACTACAATAGTTTAAAACAAATAAAGTGCACTTTTGTGCATGATGTCACACAAGATAGTTCAATAACTGTCAAATAAAAATGAGCTGCATAATAGGAAATCAAATAGTGTATGTCCTCCGCTATGTGGTAGGTTACTGCGGACGTTATCTCCTTCTGTTGTTGACAATTTTTTTCATACGGTGTTGATGTGGAAATGGTTGCTTGGAGTTTCAAGCACTCTTCATTCTCTAGCGGGTGACTTTTCAAATGGTGCTACACATTAGCAGTGCTGCTACTTTTTGTAGCAACGCTTTTACTTGACATGTTACTGTTGTTTGTTCAACATCTTCCCGCTTGAAGCCAAACCACCGCCAGACGATGGACCATGTGCTGTTTTTCTTATTAATTCTTCCTTCATTTGTTACCAGAATCGCACCTTCTTTCTCTCGTATTACCACTCGCACCGCTCCGCTACCTCTCTGCTTTGCGAGAGCGTGTAGTATGTGACGTATGTAAGAAGGTGCGCTTGTTTTATGTCTCTGTGAGGAGAGACAGGAAAGAGTGAGAAACGCCTGAAGTGTAATGCCCGCAGCTAAAGGCAACTGCGTGAGAACGTATACTCGAATATCACGATATAGTCATTTTCTATATCGCACAGAGACAAACCCGAGATATATCGAGTATATTCGATATATCGCCCAGCCCTACTTTAATTACAATTAACAGAGGACAAAGATTTGAGACGAATGCCCAAAAAATGTTCAACAAACTTATTTTTGTTATTAATTTATTGATATGTAAATACAGCAATATAAGCCAAAATAATTCAATGATTTTCTCTTATTGCATACAATATTTTGAACAAAATAATTCAATTGTGAAAAATAATTAAAAAACATCTATTAAACCCTTCAAAAACCTCATTATCCATTCCAAAAACTTACTATTGTTATTGTTGTAATTATAAAGATATGTATACATATATATATATACATATATAAAGTAGTTTGATTACATCAAGTAAAATCCCCAACCAGTAGAGGTTGTAGTTAATTATTGCCTGTTTAGTTAGCTGCCAAAATGGGCGGCAATACAAATGTAAATATGAAATAAAGTGTGTGGTGATACTATTTACCCATTTAGTACTTTATTTAGTCAGACTTCAAATATTTGAACGTGAACAGGTTTAGATTCGAGTCTAGTGATGTGTTTGTTAGCAAATGGTCTTTTTTTAATCCTCTGGGATTCTCTTCTTTTTTCCACGCTGGTATGATGGCTTTTTGGGACTCATTTTGAGTTAGCAAAACAGACAAAACTAATTAAAAGGGGGTAAACGCACAAAAGGCCCACATTCTGAAGTGCTGAGAAGTGAGTGTGTCTTGTGCTGAAAGTAAGTGGGAGGCTCTGCCGCGCCTCAGCTACAATGATACACCCTGCGTTTTTGTCTGCAGGACTGAATATGAATGACTAAGGCCGTGCATTTATCTTAGCTACAAACCGTTTAATTGATGTATTATGTTAACTACTAATTGTTTGATATATTTATGTTAGTACTAATTGGTGATATGATGTATTTGTTAGCTACAAACTGTTTGACATATTATGCTAGCTACTAATTGTTTATTTAATGTATTTATAATTGTACAAATTGTTTATTTGATGTGTTTATGTTTGTTCTAATTGGTGATTTGATGTATTTGTTAGGTTCACGTGGTGCTGAAGCTATGGAAGTCAGGCTTCAGTCTGGATGAAGGCGAGCTCAGAAACTACAGTGATCCTGGCAATGCTCACTTCCTTGAAGCCATACGCAGAGGGTCATTATTCCCTTTATTATTGTTGAAACAAGAATTATCGTCAGTTTTTAGTTTTGGAGACATCCCGTCACACCTCTACTTTAAATATAGTGCCACTCTTGCATACTTGTGGAAAATAAGACTTTGGCTAACTTGTGTTACAGAGAGATTCCCCTAGAGCTCAGGCAGCGTTCTCGGGGGGGTCAGGTGAACCTGGACATGGAGGACCACAGAGACGAGGACTTCAGCAAACCCAGAATGGCCTTTAAAGCCTTTGGAGGAGAAGGACAGAAACTAGGATGGTGATTATCTGGCTAAAGTAGCGCAGCAGCCTAATTTAATGAAAACAAAACTATGTTTATGACTAGAGATGTCCAATAATATCGGGCTGCCGATATTATCGGCCGGTAAATGCTTTAAAATGTAATATCGGAAATTATCGGTATCGGTTTCAAAAAGTAAAATTTATGACTTTTTAAAACGCAGCTGTACAGAGTGGTACGCGGACGTAGGGAGAAGTACAGAGCACCAATAAACCTTAAAGGCACTGCCTATGCGTGCCGGCCCAATCACATATCTACGGCTTTTCACACACACACACACAAGTGAATGCAAGGCATACTTGGTCAACAGCCATACAGGTCACACTGAGGGTGAACGCATAAACAACTTTAACACTGTTACAAATATGCGCCACACAGTGAACCCACACCAAACAAGAATGACAAAGACATTTCGGGAGAACATCCGCACCGTAACACAACATAAACACAACAGAACAATTACCCAGAACCCCTTGCAGCACTAACTCTTCTGGGACGTTACAATATACACCCCCCGCTAGACCCCCCCCCACACACACACACTTTAACCCCACCCACCTCAACCTCCTCATGCTCTCTCAGGGAGAGCATGTCCCAAATTCCAAGCTGCTGTTTTGAGGCATGTTAAAAAAAATAATGCACTTTGGGACTTCAATAATAAATATGGCAGTGCCATGTTGCCATTTTTTTCCATAACTTGAGTTGATTTATTTTGGAAAACCTTGTTACATTATTTAATGCATCCAGCGGGGCATCGCAACAAAATCAGGCATAATAATGTGTTAATTCCACGACTGTATATATCGGTATCGGTTGATATCGGAATTGGTAATTAAGAGTTGGACAATATCGGATATCGGCTAAAAAGCCATTATCGGACATCTCTATTTATGACCCATATTTATTTTACCTGGAAACTTAGTCATGTGACTCAGCAATATTTCTCAGTATGGTGCACCACAAAGACAAGGGTTGGTTTCCTTTCAGAGTACTTTCAGTTTGTGAGAGATGAAGACTTTGCCAGTTGATATTCATGTCTTAGAAGCTCACATACACAAGAATGACACTATTTATGTCCAATTAAAATGAAAGAACCCCCCCTCGTTTCTCTCATAGTGCCACCCCACACTTGGTGGCAGCTCCCGCCTCCCAGCTGGACCAGGCAGCCGACGAAGCCCAGGCCAACGCGGGCGTTAACTTGGACACCTCACAGCCCGTCACAAGTATTCAAATACGACTGGCGGACGGCGGCAGACTGGTTCAGAAGTTCAACCATACCCACAGGTGATGATTTGTTCTCCAGGCACAGGACAGCAACTACTTTGTCATATTTCATAAGAGTTAAAGAAAGATCTGGAATAGTATCACTTCAAACAATCGTCAATTCATCTCAATGAGCATGCAAAGAATTACTTTTAAGTGTTTTTTTTAATAGTTTGTCTTAAGGCTTGGTGTTCATGATCGTTTTTAATTTAAGGGTCAAATACTGTTATAAGCGTTGAGCGTAATAACTAGATACGTCAACATGTAGCAGCCATGCTAATCGACATGCCCACGTTGCGGCCATTTTAAGTGCTTGCAAAAAGTTCCACTTTTCAACACCAAAAATACAACGAGAACCCATTACTGGTCACCTTATGTTACCATTAGTGGTTTAACAGAGCATGTATTTTTACATTTCTGTAATCTTCACAATCACTTTAGGATAGGATGTGCAGCTGGGATAGGTTCCAGCACCCCCCGCAACCCCATAAGGGGCAAGCGGTAGAAAATGGATGGATGGAGGATAGACTTAAAGGGGACCTATTATTATTTAAAAACTCTTACTTTTCTTACCTATTTGTACCTGCAGTAGTGTATTTGGGATCTGCATTAGTTTTGAACATTTAAAATCAAACCGTAAAGGCATTTCAGAGATATTCGTTAAATAATCTTGCCTTCGTTCCCACTTCCGTCAAACGAGCTGTTCGGAATTTGCTCCCTTTGTGATTTTTTTGCCGGGAGTCACATCAGCATCTGCGCTGTATTCAATAAGCTCCTTGTTTTCTCTTTGTTGTGGGGCAGACTGGCTTGTACATACACATGCATCCTCCGCTGTTGGCATTTCTGATACAAATTAGCATGTGGTTCAAACTTAATCTGTCAGTAGACTCACTGTAGAAGCGCTACAAAACTACAACAACGATGGCGAGGAGAAGATGCAGTTGAAGTGGAGACACGTGAATAAGACCGCCCACGTAACGGCGCGCCCTGAAGAGACGTGAGAAAGAAGTCTGAAGATGGTCTGTAAAACATAATGCAAGGTTTTGACCAAAGAACCACCATTACATGTTATGTAGACCACAAGGAAGTGTTTTAACTGTAGAAAAATAATTATAATGTGACCCCTTTTAATTTGCAATCATGTTTTTATAATAAGCTATACACTCATTGATTTTAGTAGCCATCAATAGCAAACACAAAGCTAATGTCCATGTGTGTCACGTAATAATCATAATAATGGATTAGATTTATATTGCGCTTTTCTAGACACTCCAACACTTTACAGACAGAACTTAAAACCCATCATTCATTCATTCCACATTCATACTTTCGATGGTGGTAAGCTACATTTGTAACCACATCTGCCCTTGGGTTTACTGACGTAAACGTAGCTGCTGATTGGCCCCTTCGACCACTACCAAACCTTGGTAGGGTGTAGTACACATGATGAAAGCCTGGAACAGGGCGAGATATAGTGCTTAAAATACTTTGGAAAGTTAGTGCCCTCTAGGAAGCCGCATAAAAGTTGCCAACAGCCCCTCTGTGCGATCCAATGCATTCTATATTGAAAACAAGTTATAACTAGCTTATTTCTCAACCTGTTTTTTTGCAGTTCATGTTGTCAATGTAAAAACGTGTGCTAATAATCCACATTATAATATGTCAATATTTCCTCTGTCCTTGTGTCAACTTTTAACTGCATCATTTGCAACTGTAAGCAGCACATTCTTGTTGTCTTTGTTTCTGTGTCCTCTACAACAATGGAATACTTTGCCCCTTCCAGCTCAGAGGGCGCAACATACACTATATTGTCAAAAGTATTTGGTCACCTGCCTTTACTCACATATGAACTTGAAGTGCCACCCATGGAATTGTCCAAAATGTTTTGGTATCCTGGAGCATTCAGAGTTTCTTTCACTGGAACTAAGGGGCCAAGCCCAACTCCTGAAAAACAACCCCACACCATAATTCCTCCTCCACCAAATTTCACACTCTGCACAAAGCAGTCTGAAATGTAGTGTTCTCATGGCAACCTCCAAACCCAGACTGGTCCATCAGATTGCCAGATGATTCATCACTCCAGAGAAGGCGTCTCCACTGCTCTAGAGTCCAGTGGCGACGTGCTTTACACCACTGCATCCCACGCTTTGCATTGGACTTGGTGATGTATGGTTAGATGCAGCTGCTCAGCCATGGAAACCCATTCCATGAAGCTCTCTGCGTACAGTACGTGGGCTAATTGGAAGGTCACATGAAGTTTGGAGCTCTGTAGCAACTGACAGTGCAAAGACTTTCTGCACAATGCGCTTCAGCATCCGCTGACCCCTCTCTGTCAGTTTACGTGGCCTACGACTTGGTGGCTGACTTGCTGTTGTTCCCAAACTCTTCACTTTTCTTATAATAATGTTGACTTTGGAATATTTAGGAGCGAGGAAATTTCACGAGGGCAGCACGATGGCAGAGGGGTTAGTGCACCTGCCTCACAAAACGAAGGTCCTGAGTAGTCCTGAGTTCAATCCCGGGCTCGGGATCTTTCTGTGTGGAGTTTGCATGTTCTCCCCGTGACTGCGTGGGTTCCCTCCGGGTACTCCGGCTTCCTCTCACCTCCAAAGACATGCACCTGGGGATAAATGATAAATGGGTTATACTTGTATAGCGCTTTTCTACCTTCAAGGTACTCAAAGCGCTTTGACAGTATTTCCACATTCACACATTCACACACACATTCACACACTGATGGCGGGAGCTGCCATGCAAGGCACTAACCAGCAGCCATCAGGAGCAAGGGTGAAGTGTCTTGCCCAAGGACACAACGGACGTGACTAGGATGGTAGAAGGTGGGGATTGAACCCCAGTAACCAGCAACCTTCCGATTGCTGGCACGGCCTCTCTACCAACTTCGCCACGCCGGATAGGTTGATTGGCAACACTAAATTGGCCCTAGTGTGTGAATGTGAGTGTAAATGTTGTCTGTCTATCTGTGTTGACCCTGCGATGAGGTGGCGACTTGTCCAGGGTGTACACCGCCTTCCGCCCGATTGTAGCTGAGATAGGCTCCAGCGCCCCCCGCGACCCCGAAGGGAATAAGCGGTAGGAAATGGATGGATGGAAATTTCATGACTGGATTTGTTGCACAGGTACCAACCTATGACAGTTCCATGCTGGAAATCACTGAGAGTGGCCCATTCTTTCACAAATGTTTGTAGAAACAGTCTCCATGCCGAAGTGTTTGATTTTATACACCGGACCAAGTGATTCGGGCACCTGATTCTCATCATTTGGATGGGTGGCCAAATACTTTTGGCAATATAGTGTATCTAGTAATATCTATGATCAACTCAATCAAACAATGTCCTTAACAGCAGCCAATCAGAGTCAACCTTTTTCCCACTCCACTTTTGGTTGTAAGGTATCGCAGGAGTAAACAAAATTAGCGAATTTGGAGCCAAACGTGCAGCTCAGGGCAGGATAAACAATGTCAGTAATGTCAATTTGTTTATTTTGGGTTTTGTATCACTGAAAAAAACCTCAGGACTGTGAAATAGCTCAATGTGTTATTTTATATTTTTCTACATCCTTTGCATTGACCGGCATCCATTGCACCAATCCCCCACATCTGCCGTCCCTTCCTAGGTTTCTCATTGTCACATTGGGTTTCCTTTTTTCTTGCCCTGATGTGGGATCAGAGCCGAGCATGTTGTTGTGGTTCGTGCAGCCCTTTGCGGCATTTGTGATTAAGGGCTATATAATAAACTTTGATTGATTGATTGATGGATACATTTGCTTAAATGTTGAGTAGAGTTTTTAAATGTTTCTGTGTATATTGTATTTAAAGGCCTACTGAAAAGAATTGTTTTTATTTAAACGGGGATAGCAGATCTATTCTATGTGTCATACTTGATCATTTCGCGATATTGCCATATTTTTGCGGAAAGGATTTAGTATAGAACGACGACGATAAAGATCGCAACTTTTGGTATCTGATAAAAAAAAAAGGCTTGCCCCTACCGGAAGTAGCGTGACGTAGTCAATTGAACATTTCCGCAAAGTTCCCTATTGTTTACAATGATGGCCGCCAGAAGTGAGAGTGATTCGGACCGAGAAAGCGACGATTTCCCCATTAATTTGAGCGAGGATGAAAGATTTGTGGATGAGGAAAGTGCAAGTGAAGGACTAGTGGGGAGTGGAAGCGATTCAGATAGGGAAGATGCTGTGAGAGCCGGGGGTGACCTGATATTCAGCTGGGAATGACTAAAACAGTAAATAAACACAAGACATATATATATACTCTATTAGCCACAACACAACCAGGCTTATATTTAATATGCCACAAATTAATCCTGCATAAAAACACCTAGGTGTTTGTTATGCTAGCTCCTAGCTACTAGCTCGAGCTAGTTATAGCTCGAGCTATATATGGACGGGATCCCGTCCATATAACCCGCAAATACAATTCAAACACCTGCACAACACACACACTCACTCAGCCCAAAGGACCGTTCACCTAACCCAAGGTTCATAAAGCTTATATATTTAACCAAAGTTGCGTACGTGACACGCACGTACGAGCAAGCGATCAAATGTTTGGAAGCGCAGCTGCGTACTCACGGTATCGCGTCTGCGTCTGTGTATCCAAATCAAAGTCCTCCTGGTAAGAGTCTCTGTAGTCCGAGTTCTTCGATCTTGACTGCATCTTTCGGGAATGTAAACAATGAAACACCGGCTGTGTTGTGTTGCTGACTTCCCTCGCAAAATACTCCGCTTCGCACCGACAACTTTCTTCTTTGCTTGCTCAGCTCCTTTCTCCATAATGCAATGAACAAATTGCAACAGATTCACCAACACAGATGTCCAGAATACTGTGGAATAATGAGATGAAAACAGAGCTATTTCGTATTGGCTTCAATGGGGAGCCATACCTCTGTTTCACTGGCTACGTCACGCGCATACGTCATCCTCCAAAGGCGTTTTCAACCGGAAGTTTAGCTGGAAATTTAAAATTGCACTTTATAAGTTAACCCGGCCGTATTGGCATGTGTTGCAATGTTAAGATTTCATCATTGATATATAAACTATCAGACTGCGTGGTCGGTAGTAGTGGCTTTCAGTAGGCCTTTAATTTCCTTTATCCACACTTTTGTTTACTTTTTAGTACAGTTGCTTTAAAACTGACAGTTAAAAAACAATATAAAACAGTGTAATATTCGGTTGGATGATATAAAAAAAATTACTCATGATAATTTTTTTCTTTTTGCCATAGCCTATTTTGATTTGATATCATCACTTCATCTTAATGAAAATCAGAATCAAAAATACTTTATTAATACCCGGGGGGATATTTGGGTTTTCAGCATAGTCCCGTTCAAGAACAGACATGCAGTACATTGTACAGGGAGACAGAACAGGAACGCTGACGGGTCCCCACTTATGGCAGACAGACTGAGGCCAAGAAGAACTCGATATCCGATAATCATACATAAACGTATTACACAGAAACCACAGTACTTGCAACAAGAGGGATGAGCTTGCCATTTCTCCCACGAGTCCCTCACGTACCCAGCATCGAACGTTCCGTTCGGACAGCCAGGTTCCACCGAACCTCTGCTGCTCGTCGAAAATCTTTTGTCAATTGAGTCGAGAGTCCAGTTTATCAATTCCATGTTGAGATGTTTAGAATTCGGAGGACGGTGCAGAAAAAGAGGCTCTGTAAGTATAGGCAAGACAAGGACAAAAAGGCTAGGGAGCCAAAACAGAGAAGGAGGGGATGCCTCCGTGTCCGCTTAGTGCCAAGAAAGAAAGACTAACAGCACAACTACAAGTGTTTTATTTAAGTTTTTTTTGCTGTTGCCAAAGGAAGAGTGTGATGATTACCACATAAGCAAGAATTTTACTTTTCTAGGATATTGAATGCTTTCTCTGCACAGTATGAAGAGAATAAATATCAGTTATGTACACAAAAGAAACAGCAAACGTAATTAAACATCACCACACAATGCCGCAATTCATATAAAACACCACTAGGGGGTGCCTTTCAGTCACCCTTCAAACTTAAGTACAGAATGGTAAGTAGAAAGTACTTAGTTTGATTTTTGTATATCATCGGGAGGCGTTGGAACATGGAGTTCATTAAAAATGAGATCAGCGTTCAAGATATTGTATTGATTCACAAAGGGGGATGGGGGTTGTTGATGTAGGGCCGTGAGCACCCTCGATAGAGCCGCCAAGAAATATATATCTGTGTGGGCCGTGTAGTAGAATTTCTGACCTTTTGACCTATATTTCTTGGCTTTTAAGAATGTCCGCTCATTTTCAATACTCTTGTATTTTTGTGCCATTGAATGGACCAGTTGTGGGACAAAAGTGAATATTAAGTCGTGCCAACCTGTCTATAGAATGTGTTGACTGTCTAAAGGATTCGAGTTGTTATGGAACAGATAGGAAAAGCAAAACAAGACATTGACGCACTCGATAAGGAACGATGACGCACAACAGACATATAAAAAATGGCAGAAGACCGGAACTCGTGAGTGATTTTGGCTTGTGTGTGTCTTGTTTGCTCCGGAGTAACTTGTGGTTTGTCTGCACGACCAACTCAATTCAACCTGCACTTCTGATAATGGGTAAATATATTTGTTGTACTAAACTACTTTTGTTGCCTGCTTAAGCTTCGGACAATCCACTACAGCCGCAACGGTACTCGTTGTATGCGCTTATCCACCACTTGTGGCACTAATGACAATAGCAAACAAACAGAAGAAGTCTGGAGCTAATGTCATAGAGAAAATTTCTAAGCGTAAAAATTACGCCTAAAGCGGTGACGCCCTATTTTCATTTGTACTTAAATGGTATTGACAGATTATTTGGGAACCGTATATATTATCTATATTAATCCAGTTAGAATGTTTTATTTTAGCACTGCATAATTGCATGTAAATGTATTTTTCATCAGTTTATACGAGTGTCTTTTGCAGTATATTTAAGTAGTATTTATCTCTGAATCAGCCTGACCTAAGCCTTGATTATAATCATTTTGATTAATAAACATTTTATATCATTTGTAGGTTAGATATAATTATTGAATAAGATTAAAATCA
>NC_084737.1:13305891-13310891 GCF_033978785.1 Entelurus aequoreus | reverse complement strand
TCAGTAGTAATAACACTCCATTTTGTCTGTGTTTCTCAGCAGATAAAGCCAACTGGAACCATATTTTTACATATTTTATATTAAATATATTGAATAAAACTACATATGATAAAGAAAGTGTTATCTTATCTTTTTTATATGCTAAACTTGATTAAATTGGTGATTACATGTTGAAGCTGTAGAAGAATGAAAAATGTAAGCTAAACAAAATTGTTTTTAACTACATAATTAAAATTCCTGCCTTTTACACATGTTCACTTGGCGTTTATATAACATCCAAATGTCATTTCTCAGCTTAATTATCAGGCAGGCTCATAGACTTACAGCAATGTAATTTCTTCAGGAAGGCACAAGGCTAAGCTCTGCACAATGAATTGCATCAGCAAGAACTTTCTGACTGTAGCTTACACTCCAAATAGTATGCCTTTGGCCAGCACAAAGACAGATAAGAGAACAGGGAACATTCCATCGCGAGTGAAGTGAGCAAGCGGAAAAAAATGGCCTCCTCAATTCTGGAAGTCACCAGCCTCCACTGGTATATATATATATATGTATATATATATATGTATATATATATATGTATATATATATATATGTATATATATATATATATATATATATATATATATATGTATATATATATATATATATATATATATATATATATATATATATATATATATATATATATATATATATATATATATATATATGTATATATGCTGTACAAAATAAGCACTATGAATGAAATAAAATGAGGAATATTAATTTAAATAGAAAATAAGTATTAATAAAAAATGTCCATAAATATGTACAGCTCAGCTTGTTGTAAACACCAGTGCAAGTAAGTGTCTTTATACTGAAGATATCAGCAGATAATACTATATGTATAGTGAATGTGAATCTTGTCTATCTGTGTTGGCCCTGCGATGATGTGGCGACTGGTCCAGGGTGTACCTCGCCTTCCGTCCGTGTGCAGCTGGGATAGGCTCCAGCACCCCCTGCGACCCCGAAAGGTAAGCGGTAGAAAATTAATAGATGGATGTTGGACATAGCTGGTTGCTTCCTACACACCACATTGGATGTTAGCATTGTAGCATGGCAGTTTGTTTTCACACACTGGCTAGCACTTTAGAAAAAAATGTACATTGCAACTTTAAGATGAGGACGCCCCCTAAAGGTTGGAAAACCACATTTCACTGGGGAATAAGGATGCCGTATGTTTATGCCGCCTCAAAGGGATACATGAAAACATGTGATGATAATTGTACATTTTATATGTTGTAATTAAATATATCCAGGGTGTACCCTGCCTTCCGCTTGATTGTAGCTGAGATAGGCTCCAGCGACCCCGTTCGGGCGCTGGAGCCTATCTCAGCTGCATTCGGGCAGTAGATATATTTGGATACATTTTCTAAATTATTTAGTAAATCCTACTTTCAATTTGTTTGTATTAATAAAACAACATATGACATTGTTTTATTATTCTTTAACCCTAACTCAATGACACCTAGGGGAACAGTACTTTTGTCCTGGCTGCTCAGTACAATAAGTTGACATATGTTGCTTTTGTCATCAGCGTTATGAATGGCGGTGTACTTCTTTTTACACTTGTACGACAGTTACAAATGTGAAATCATGACCTAAAACACTACCTATCCTCTTAATGAAGATTTTTTTATGGCCACAGCTTTCTTTCTTTCTTTAGTTTATTTCGAACATGAGCACACTTACATCTTAATACGTCACACAATTTCATATCATTTCATTTTACATCATGCCCGAAAAGGAGTAGGAAGAAGCAAAGCTTATTTAATCCTACCCCTTTCCCAATTCAAAGCGTTTACAATGATATAGAATCATTTACTGACCTTTTTATATAATAAAATAACATCTATGAATTAGTATACACAACAGTTTTATAATATGTAATTAATTAATTCAGTCATTATTAACATACTGAGATGAAGAATATCTTATTTTTAATAAGGTGAGAAGTATTTCTCATAATTCTTCTTCTTTGTACTTTGTAAGCACTATTATTTTGAACAACCTCTTAAACTGGATCATATCAGTACAATTTTTAACTTCTTTACTTAATCCATTCCATAATTTGATTCCACATACTGATATGCTAAAAGTTTTAAGTGTTGTACGTGCATATAAATGGTTTAAATTATTTTTTCCTCTAAGATTATATTTCTCCTCTTTAGTTGAGAAGAATTGTTGCACATTCTTTGGTAGCAGGTTATATATTGCTTTGTACATCATTTTAGCTGTTTGCAATTTTACCAAATCACCAAACTTTAATATTTCTGACTTAATAAATAAAGGGTTTGTATGTTCTCTATATCCAACATTATGTATTATTCTAACTGATCTTTTTTGTAACACGGTTAGCGAATGTAGCGCACATTTGTAGTTATTTCCCCATATTTCTGCACAATAACTCAGATATGGTAACACTAGCGAGCAGTAGAGAATATGAAGTGATTTTTGGCCCAGGACGTGTTTTGTTTTATTCATTATTGAAATGTTTTTTTCCACCTTATTTTGTATGTTTTGTATATGAGATTTCCAGTTCATTTGATCATCTATTAATACTCCCAAAAATCTGGTTTCTTTTACCCTTTCGATGTCTACTCCGTCTATTTGTATTCGTGTACGATGCTCTTTTCTACCATTACCAAATAGCATTATTTTAGTTTTACTGAGATTCAAAGATAGTCTGTTTTTGTCAAACCATCTTTTTAATTTGTTCATTTCTTCTGTTATTATTTGTATTATATTCTGTGTGTTCTCTCCTGAACAGAAAGCAGTTGTATCGTCTGCAAATAAAACTAACTTTAAATCCTTTGTAACTTTACAGATGTCGTTTATATAAAGATTAAACAATCTTGGTCCCCATATTGATCCCTGCGGTACACCACAGGATATATCTAGCCGTGTTGACATATTTTCACCCATCTTCACATATTGCTTCCTGTTCGTTAAATAGCTTCTTACCCAGTTCAAGACCAAACCTCTGATGCCATATCGTTCTAATTTTGTATTAAAATATCATGATTAATTGTGTCAAATGCTTTTGTTAAGGCCATGAATACTGCGGCCGCACATTTACCATCTATTGCATTGGTAATTTCCTCTGTTATTTTGATTAATGCTATTGATGTTGAGATATTTGCTCGAAATCCATATTGGTTCTCCACGAGCGTCCCACTTTTGTTAATAAATAAATCTAATCGACTATTGAATAATTTTTCCATGATTTTGGAGAATTGTGGAAGTAATGAAACTGGTCTGTAGTTAGTAAACTGGTGTACGTCTCCATTCTTATAAATTGGTACGACTTTTGCAATTTTCATTTTGTAAGGGAATTTGCCGGTTAGAAATGATACGTTGCTGATATATGTCAGAGGTTCTGAAATGTCTTCTATAACCTTTTTTATTGTTACCATATCTATTCCATGACAGTCGGTTGAGGTCTTAGATTTACAATTTTTTACAATTTTGAGTATTTCTTCTTTTGTTACACTTTTAAGAAACATGGAATTGGGATTTCTGTCTATGAGCTCACTCAAGTCCTCAACTGACCCATCATCTGCATTTGGAATTCTTTGGTCCAGATTTTTTCCGATATTAACAAAATAATCATTGAAACGTTCAGCTATTTGGTTCATATTGTCATTTTTTGTATTTCCATCTAGAAAGTACTGGGGGTAATCTTTCTTAGCACCATTTTTAATGATGCTATTTAGGATGCCCCATGTTGCTCTCATGTTTTTGTTCTTGTTTAATAATTGACTAGTATTCCTTTTTACATGTTCGTAGTATACCAATTAGCTTGTTTTTATATTTCTTATACTTATTTTCTGCCTCTATAGATCTCTGTGTTATAAATATTCGATACAATGTGGGTTTTTTGTGACAAGCATTTTTCAGTCCTTTTGTCATCCACGGTTGGTTGTTTTTCTTTTGCTTCTTACTACGTTCTTTCCATGGGCAATGTTTATCATAGAGTGTTAGAAAGGTGTTGACAAAATTCCCATATGCATCAAATATATCCTGTGGTGTACATCAGGGATCAATATTAGGACCTAAATTATTCAATCTCTATATAAATGACATTTGTAAAGTTACAAAAGATTTAAAGTTAGTATTATTTGCGGATGATACAACTGCTTTTTGTTCAGGAGAGAACACACAGGAGATAATACAAATAATAACAGAAGAAATTAACAAATTAAAAAGATGGTTTGACAAAAACAGACTATCGTTGAATCTTACTAAAACTAAAATAATGCTATTTGGTAATAGTATAAGAGAAAGTCAAACACAAATACAAATAGACGGAATAGAAACCAAATTTCTAGGTATAATAATTGATGATAAATTGAACTGGAAATCTCACGTAAAAAATATACAACATAAAGTAGCAAGAAACACGTCAATAATGAATAAAGCAAAACATGTTCTAGACAAAAAATCACTTCATATTCTATACTGCTCACTAGTGTTACCATATCTGAGCTACTGTGTAGAAATATGGGAAATAATTACAAAAGTACTTTTCATTAATTAACGGTGTTACAAAAAAGATCAGTTAGAATAATACATAATGTTGGATATAGAGAACATACAAATCCTTTATTTATTGAATCAAAGATACTGAATTTCCACGACATAGTGAATTTGCAAACAGCTAAAATTATGCACAAAGCAAACTATAACCTGCTACCCAAGAATATACAACAATTCTTCTCAACAAAAGAGGAGAAATATAATCTTAGAGAAAAATGTAATTTAAAACAATTGTACGCACGTACAACACTTAAGACCTTCAGTATATCAGTATGTGGAATGAAATTATGGAATGGATTAAGCAAAGCAATCAAACAATGTACTAATATGATCCACTTCAAGAAACTCTTCAAACTTAAAGTGTTTACAAAGTACAAAGAAGAAGAACCATGACAAACATTCTCAATTTATTTCATCCA
>NC_084737.1:13193391-13300891 GCF_033978785.1 Entelurus aequoreus | reverse complement strand
TAATCAACCTTTAACATTCTTCAACGAACATTAACATTTTGTAAAAATCTTTAATACTTTGTAACAATCTTTAATATTTTGTAACAATCTTAAAAAATGTTTTACATTCTTTAAACATTCTTCAACAATATTTAACTTCTTGTATCAATCTTCAACATTTTTTTACATTCTTTATGCATTTTTTAACAATATATAAAATTTTCTTACAATCTTTAACATTTTGTAACACTCTTTAACATTTTGTTACAACATTTTTTACATTATTTAACATTTTTAAAAACATGTTTTACAATTTTTGACATTCTTCATCAACCTTTGACATGTTTTACAATATTTGACATTCTTCATCAACCTTTAACATGTTTTACAATATTTTACTTTCTTCATCAACTTTTAACATTCTTCAATGATCTTTAACATTTTGAAACAATTTTCATAATTTTCTTACAATATTCAACATTTTTCAACACCCTTAAACATGTTGCACCATTCTGTAAGATTTTCAACAATTAACATGTTTCACCATATTTAACCATTTTTTAACAATCTTTAACATTTTGTAGCAATCTGCAAAATTTGGTTACAATTGTCAACATTTTGTTACGATCGTCGACATTTTGTTACAACCTTTAACATTTTGTTAAAAGAAATCTAAAACATTTGTAACAATCCTTAACATTTTTTTTACATTCTATAAATTTTTTTTAATGTTTTTTAAAAATCTTCAACGTCTTGTAGCATTCTGTAACATTCTTCATACGTTCTTTAACATTCTTTAAACAATATTTAACATCTTGTAACAATCTTTAACATTGTTTTAACATTCCTTAACATTCTTTAAACATTTTTTTTACACCATTTTACATTCCTCAATAATCTTAAACATCTTGTAGCAATCTTCAACATTTTGTAACACATTTCAAAAAATTTTTTTACATTCTTTAAAATTCTTTAAACGTTCTTTAAAATCGTTGGTAACTATCTTTAACATTGTTTTACATTCTTTAACATTCTTTTAACATTCTTCAACAATATTTAACATCTTGTACCAATCTTCAACATTTTGTAACAATCTTTAAACATTTTTTTCTACATTCTTTATGCATTTTTACACCATTTTACAATTTTTAACAATCTTTATTATATTGTAACTATCTTTGACATTTTGTAACAATATTCCACATTTTGTAACAACCTTCAACACTTTCTTACAATTTTTAACATTTTGTAACAACATTTTTTACATTCTTTAACATTTTTTACAACATGTTTTACAATATTTTACATTCTTCATCAACCTTTAACATTCTTCAACGTTCATTAACATTTTGTAATAATCTTTAAACATTTTTTTTTATTATGTATGCATTTCTACACCATTTTACAATTTTTAACAATCTTTATTATATTGTAATCATTTTTCACATTTTGTAACAATATTCCACATTTTGTAACAATATTCCACATTTTCTTACAATCTTTAACATTTTGTAACAATCTTTAACATTTTGTAAAAAAATGTTTTACCTTATTTAAAAATTTTTTAAACATGTTTTACAATATTTTACATTCTTCATCAACCTTTAACATTCTTCAACGATTTTTAACATTTTGAAACAATCTTCATCTTTTTTTACAATATTCAAAATTGTTCAATACCCTTAAACATGTTGCACCATTCTGTAAGATTTTCAACAATCAACATTTTTCACCATTTTTAACCATTTTTTTAACAATCTTTAACATTTTGTAGCAATCTGCAACATTTGGTTACAATTGTCAACATTTTGTTACGATCGTCGACATTTTGTTACAACCTTTAACATTTTGTTAAAAGAAATCTAGAACATTTGTAACAATCTTTAAAAATTTGTTTGCATTCTTCAACATCCTTAAATGTTATTTTTTTTACATTATTCAACAATCTTTAACATTTTCTAACAAGCTTTAAACATTTTCTACATTCTTTAGCATTCTTTAAAAATCTTTAACATCTTGTAAGATTCTTTAACATTTGGTAACAATCTTTAACATTGTTTTACATTTAACATTTTTTAAAGTATGTTTTTCAATATTTTACATTCTTCATCAACCTTTAACCTGTTTTACAATATTTTACATTCTTCATCAACCTTTAACATTCTTCAATGATCTTTAACATTTTGAAACAATTTTCATCATTTTCTTACAATATTCAACATTTTTCAACAGCCTTAAACATGTTGCACCATTCTGTAAGATTCTCACTAATTAACATGTTTCACCATTTTTAACCATTTTTTTTTTAACAATCTTTAACATTTTGTAGCAATCTGCAACATTTGGTTACAATTGTCAACATTTTGTTACGATCGTCGACATTTTGTTACAACCTTTAACATTTTGTAAAAAAAAATCTATAACTTTTGTAACAACCTTTAACATTTTTTGGCATTCTTCAACATCCTTAAATGTTTTTTTTTTGTTTTGTTTTTTTTACATAATTTTACATTATTCAACAATCTTTAACATTTGGTAACAATCTTTAACATTGTTTTACATTATTTAACATTCTTTAAACATTCTTCAACAATATTTAACATTTTGTACCAATCTTCAATATTTTGAAACAATATTTAAAACATTTTTAACATTCTTACACTATTTTACAATTTTCAACAATCTTTAACATATTATAACTATCTTTGACATTTTGGAACAATATTCCACATTTTGTAACCATCTTCCACATGTTGTAACAATCTTCAACATTTTCTTACATTCTTTAACATTTTGTAACAATCTTTAACTTTTGTAACAACATTTTTTACATTATATAACATTTTTAAAACATGTTTTACAATATTTTACATTCTTCATCAACCTTTAACATTCTTCAACGTTCATTAACATTTGATTTTGTAACAATCTTCAAACATTTTTTTTTACATTCTTTATGCATTTTTACACCATTTTAAATTTTTTAACAATCTTTATTATATTGTAACCATCTTTCACATTTTGTAACAATATTCCACATTTTCTTACAATCTTTAACATTTTGTAACAATCTTTAACATTTTGTAACACATTTTTTTATATTATTTAAATTTTTTAAAACATGTTTTACAATATTTTACATTCTTCATCAACCTTAAACATTCTTCAACGATTTTTAACATTTTGAAACAATCTTCATCTTTTCTTACAATATTAAACATTTTTCAACACCCTTAAACATGTTGCACCATTCTGTAAGATTTTCAACAATCAACATTTTTAACAATCTTTAACATTTTGTAGCAATCTGCAACATTTGGTTACAATTGTCAACATTTTGTTACGATCGTCGACATTTTGTTACAACCTTTAACATTTTGTTAAAAGAAATCTAGAACATTTGTAACAATCTTTAACATTTTTTTTGCATTCTTCAACATCCTTAAATGTTATTTTTTTACATTATTCAACAATCTTTAACATTTTCTAACAAGCTTTAAACATTTTCTACATTCTTTAACATTCTTTAAAAATCTTTAACATCTTGTATGATTCTTTAACATTTGGTAACAATCTTTAACATTGTTTTACATTTAACATTTTTTAAAATATTTTTTTCAATATTTTACATTTTTCATCAACCTTTAACATGTTTTACAATATTTTACATTCTTCATCAACCTTTAACATGTTTTACAATATTTTACATTCTTCATCAACCTTTAACATTCTTCAACGATTTTTAACATTTTCAATCAATCTTCATCTTTTCTTACAATATTCAACATTTTTCAACACCCTTAAACATGTTGCACCATTCTGTACGATTTTCAACAATCAACGTTGTTCACCATTTTTAACCATTTTTTTTAACAGTCTTTAACATTTTGTAGCAATCTGCAACAATTGGTTACAATTGTCAACATTTTGTTACGATCATCGACATTTTGTTACAACCTCTAACATTTTGTAAAAGAAATCTAGAACATTTGTAACAATCTTTAACATTTTTTTTGCATTCTTCAACATCCTTAAATGTTATTTTTTTTACATTATTCAACAATCTTTAACATTTTCTAACAAGCTTTAAACATTTTCTACATTCTTTAACATTCTTTAAAAATCTTTAACATCTTGTAAGATTCTTTAACATTTGGTAACAATCTTTAACATTGTTTTACATTTAACATTTTTTAAAATATGTTTTTCAATATTTTACATTTTTCATCAACCTTTAACATGTTTTACAATATTTTACATTCTTCATCAACCTTTAACATGTTTTACAATATTTTACATTCTTCATCAACCTTTAACATTCTTCAACGATTTTTAACATTTTCAATCAATCTTCATCTTTTCTTACAATATTCAACATTTTTCAACACCCTTAAACATGTTGCACCATTCTGTACGATTTTCAACAATCAACGTTGTTCACCATTTTTAACCATTTTTTTTTAACAGTCTTTAACATTTTGTAGCAATCTGCAACAATTGGTTACAATTGTCAACATTTTCTTACGATCGTCGACATTTTGTTACAACCTCTAACATTTTGTAAAACTATAACTTTTTAAGATTAACATTAAAGTACCAATGATTGTCACACACACACTAGATGTGGTGAAATTTGTCCTCTGCATTTGTCCCATCCCCTTGGGGAGCAGTGGGCAGCAGCGGCGCCGCGCCCGGGAATCATTTTGGTGATTTAACCCCCAACTCCAACCCTTTGTTGCTGAGTGCCAAGCAGGGAGGTTATGGGTCCCATTTTTATAGTCTTTGGTATGACTCGGCTGGGATTTGAACTCCAACCTACCGATCTCAGGGCGGACACTCTAACAATCTTTAACATTTTTTGGCATTCTTCAACATCCCTAAATATATATTTTGTTGTTGTTGTTTTTTTACATAATTTTACATTATTCAACAATCTTTAACATTTTGTAACAATCTTTAACATTTTTTTTTACATTCTTTAACATTCTTTAAACATTCTTTAAAAATCTTTAACATTTTGTAACATTGTTTAAAAATTTTCAACATCTTAGGCACTTTTTAACACTTTGTAACAATCTTCAATATTTTGTAAAATTATCTAACATACTTCAACAATCGTAAACATTTCGTAACGTTCTTCAATCATTTTGTAACAATTTTCAACATTTTGTGTGATGATTGTGTTGGTGTGTGTGTTGTTAAGTCATGATTGTGTTGGTGTGTGTGTTGTTAAGTAATGATTGTGTTGGTGTGTATGTAGTTAAGTAATGATAGTGTTGGTGTGTGTATTGTTAAGTAATGATTGTGTTGGTGTGTGTGTTGTTAAGTAATGATTGTGTTGGTGTGTGTGTTGTTAAGTCATGATTGTGTTGGTGTGTGTGTTGTTAAGTAATGATTGTGTTGGTGTGTGTGTTGTTAAGTCATGATTGTGTTGGGGTGTGTGTTGTTAAGTAATGATTGTGTTGGTGTGTGTGTTGTTAAGTCATGATTGTGTTGGTGTGTGTGTTGTTAAGTAATGATTGTGTTGGTGTGAGTGTTGTTAAGTAATGATTGTGTTGGTGTGTGTGTGTTAAGTAATGATTGTGTTGTGTGAGTGTTGTTAAGTAATGATTGTGTTGGTGTGTGTGTTGTTAAGTCATGATTGTGTTGGTGTGTGTGTTGTTAAGTAATGATAGTGTTGGTGTGTGCATTGTTAAGTAATGATTGTGTTGGGGTGTGTGTTGTTAAGTCATGATTGTGTTGGGGTGTGTGTTGTTAAGTAATAATTGTGTTGGTGTGTATGTAGTTAAGTAATGATAGTGTTGGTGTGTGTGTAGTTAAGTAATGATAGTGTTGGTGTGTGTATTGTTAAGTAATGATTGTGTTGGTGTGTGTGTGTTGTTAAGTAATGATTGTGTTGGTGTGTGTGTTGTTAAGTAATGATTGTGTTGGTGTGTGTATTGTTAAGTAATGATTGTGTTGGTGTGTGTATTGTTAAGTAATGATTGTGTTGGTGTGTGTGTTGTTAAGTCATGATTGTGTTGGTGTGTGTGTTGTTAAGTCATGATTGTGTTGGTGTGTGTGTTGTTAAGTCATGATTGTGTTGGTGTGTGTATTGTTAAGTAATGATTGTGTTGGTGTGTGTATTGTTAAGTAATGATTGTGTTGGTGTGTGTGTTGTTAAGTCATGATTGTGTTGGTGTGTGTGTTGTTAAGTCATGATTGTGTTGGTGTGTGTGTTGTTAAGTCATGATTGTGTTGGGGTGTGTGTTGTTAAGTCATGATTGTGTTGGTGTGTGTGTTGTTAAGTCATGATTGTGTTGGTGTGTGTGTTGTTAAGTAATGATTGTGTTGGTGTGAGTGTTGTTAAGTAATGATTGTGTTGGTGTGTGTGTGTTGTTAAGTAATGATTGTGTTGGTGTGTGTGTTGTTAAGTCATGATTGTGTTGGTGTGTGTGTAGTTAAGTATTGATTGTGTTGGTGTGTGTGTAGTTAAGTATTGATTGTGTTGGTGTGTGCGTGTTGTTAAGTCATAATTGTGTTGGTGTGTGTGTTGTTAAGTCATGATTGTGTTGTTGTGTGTGTTGTTAAGTCATGATTGTGTTGGTGTGTGTGTTGTTAAGTAATGATTGTGTTGGTGTGTGTGCTGTTAAGTAATGATTGTGTTGGTGTGTGTGTTGTTGAGTAATGATTGTGTTGGTGTGAGTGCTGTTAAGTAATGATTGTGTTGGTGTGTGTGTTAAGTAATGATTGTGTTGTGTGTGTTGTTAAGTAATGATTGTGTTGTTGTAAGTGTTGTTAAGTAATGATTGTGTTGGTGTGTGTGTGTGTGTGTGTGTTGTTAAGTAATGATTGTGTTGGTGTGTGTGTTGTTAAGTAATGATTGTGTTGGTGTGTGTTGTTAAGTAATGATGTTGTTGGTGTGTGTGTTGTTAAGTAATGATTGTGTTGGTGTGTGTGTGTTGTTAAGTAATGATTGTGTTGGTGTGTGTTAAGTAATGATTGTGTTGGTGTGTGTGTGTTGTTAAGTGATGATTGTGTTGGTTAGTGTGTGTTGTTAAGTAATGATAGTTTTGGTTCGTGTGTTGTTAAGTAATGATTGTGTTGGTGTGTGTGTTAAATAATGATTGTGTTGGTGTGTGTGTTAAATAATGATTGTGTTGGTGTGTGTGTTGTTAAGTAATGATTGTGTTGGTGTGTGTGTTGTGTAAGGAATGTGTTTGTGTGTGTGTTGTGTGATGAACGTGTTGGTGCGTGTTGTGTGATGATTGTGTCGTGTGTGTGTTGTTAAGTAATGATTATGTTGGTGTGTGTGTTGTTAAGTAATGATTGTGTTGGTTAGTGTGTTGTGTAAGGAATGTGTTTGTGTGTGTGTTGTGTGATGAACGTGTTGGTGTGTGTGTGTTGTTAAGTAATGATTGTGTTGGTGTGTGTGTAGTTAAGTATTGATTGTGTTGGTGTGTGTGTTGTTAAGTAATGATTGTGTTGGTGTGTGTGTAGTTAAGTATTGATTGTGTTGGTGTGTGTGTTGTAAAGTATTGATTGTGGTGGTGTGTGTGTTGTTAAGTAATGATTTTGTTGGTGTGTGTGTTGTTAAGTAATGATTGTGTTGGTGTGTGCGTGTTGTTAAGTAATTATTGTGTTGGTGTGTGCGTGTTGTTAAGTCATAATTGTGTTGGTGTGTGTGTTGTTAAGTCATGATTGTGTTGGTGTGTGTGTTGTTTAGTCATGATTGTGTTGGTGTGTGTGTTGTTAAGTCATGATTGTGTTGGTGTGTGTGTTGTTAAGTCATGATTGTGTTGGTGTGTGTGTTGTTAAGTAATGATTTTGTTGGTGTGTGTGTTAAGTAATGATTGTGTTGGTGTGTGCGTGTTGTTAAGTAATGATTGTGTTGGTGTGTGCGTGTTGTTAAGTCATAATTGTGTTGGTGTGTGTGTTGTTAAGTCATGATTGTGTTGGTGTGTGCGTGTTGTTAAGTAATGATTGTGTTGGTGTGTGTGTTGTTAAGTAATGATTGTGTTGGTGTGTGTTGTTAAGTAATGATGTTGTTGGTGTGTGTGTTGTTAAGTAATGATTGTGTTGGTGTGTGTGTTGTTAAGTAATGATTGTGTTGTGTGTGTTGTTAAGTAATGATTGTGTTGGTGTGAGTGTTGTTAAGTAATGATTGTGTTGGTGTGTGTGTGTGTGTGTTGTTAAGTAATGATTGTGTTGGTGTGTGTTGTTAAGTAATGATTGTGTTGGTGTGTGTTGTTAAGTAATGATGTTGTTGGTGTGTGTGTTGTTAAGTAATTATTGTGTTGGTGTGTGTGTGTTGTTAAGTAATGATTGTGTTGGTGTGTGTTAAGTAATGATTGTGTTGGTGTGTGTGTGTTGTTAAGTAATGATTGTGTTGGTTAGTGTGTGTTGTTAAGTAATGATAGTTTTGGTTCGTGTGTTGTTAAGTAATGATTGTGTTGGTGTGTGTGTTAAATAATGATTGTGTTGGTGTGTGTGTTAAATAATGATTGTGTTGGTGTGTGTGTTGTTAAGTAATGATTGTGTTGGTGTGTGTGTTGTGTAAGGAATGTGTTTGTGTGTGTGTTGTGTGATGAACGTGTTGGTGTGTGTGTCCTGTTAAGTAATGATTGTGTTGGTGTGTGTGTTGTTAAGTCATGATTGTGTTGGTGTGTGTGTTGTTAAGTCATGATTGTGTTGGTGTGTGTGTTGTTAAGTAATGATTGTGTTGGTGTGTGTGTTGTTAAGTAATGATTGTGTTGGTGTGTGTTGTTAAGTAATGATGTTGTTGGTGTGTGTGTTGTTAAGTAATGATTGTGTTGGTGTGTGTGTGTTGTTAAGTAATGATTGTGTTGGTGTGTGTTAAGTAATGATTGTGTTGGTGTGTGTGTGTTGTTAAGTGATGATTGTGTTGGTTAGTGTGTGTTGTTAAGTAATGATAGTTTTGGTTCGTGTGTTGTTAAGTAATGATTGTGTTGGTGTGTGTGTTAAATAATGATTGTGTTGGTGTGTGTGTTAAATAATGATTGTGTTGGTGTGTGTGTTGTTAAGTAATGATTGTGTTGGTGTGTGTGTTGTGTAAGGAATGTGTTTGTGTGTGTGTTGTGTGATGAACGTGTTGGTGCGTGTTGTGTGATGATTGTGTCGTGTGTGTGTTGTTAAGTAATGATTATGTTGGTGTGTGTGTTGTTAAGTAATGATTGTGTTGGTTAGTGTGTTGTGTAAGGAATGTGTTTGTGTGTGTGTTGTGTGATGAACGTGTTGGTGTGTGTGTGTTGTTAAGTAATGATTGTGTTGGTGTGTGTGTAGTTAAGTATTGATTGTGTTGGTGTGTGTGTTGTTAAGTAATGATTGTGTTGGTGTGTGTGTAGTTAAGTATTGATTGTGTTGGTGTGTGTGTTGTAAAGTATTGATTGTGGTGGTGTGTGTGTTGTTAAGTAATGATTTTGTTGGTGTGTGTGTTGTTAAGTAATGATTGTGTTGGTGTGTGCGTGTTGTTAAGTAATTATTGTGTTGGTGTGTGCGTGTTGTTAAGTCATAATTGTGTTGGTGTGTGTGTTGTTAAGTCATGATTGTGTTGGTGTGTGTGTTGTTTAGTCATGATTGTGTTGGTGTGTGTGTTGTTAAGTCATGATTGTGTTGGTGTGTGTGTTGTTAAGTCATGATTGTGTTGGTGTGTGTGTTGTTAAGTAATGATTTTGTTGGTGCGTGTGTTAAGTAATGATTGTGTTGGTGTGTGCGTGTTGTTAAGTAATGATTGTGTTGGTGTGTGCGTGTTGTTAAGTCATAATTGTGTTGGTGTGTGTGTTGTTAAGTCATGATTGTGTTGGTGTGTGCGTGTTGTTAAGTAATGATTGTGTTGGTGTGTGTGTTGTTAAGTAATGATTGTGTTGGTGTGTGTTGTTAAGTAATGATGTTGTTGGTGTGTGTGTTGTTAAGTAATGATTGTGTTGGTGTGTGTGTTGTTAAGTAATGATTGTGTTGTGTGTGTTGTTAAGTAATGATTGTGTTGGTGTGAGTGTTGTTAAGTAATGATTGTGTTGGTGTGTGTGTGTGTGTGTTGTTAAGTAATGATTGTGTTGGTGTGTGTTGTTAAGTAATGATTGTGTTGGTGTGTGTTGTTAAGTAATGATGTTGTTGGTGTGTGTGTTGTTAAGTAATTATTGTGTTGGTGTGTGTGTGTTGTTAAGTAATGATTGTGTTGGTGTGTGTTAAGTAATGATTGTGTTGGTGTGTGTGTGTTGTTAAGTAATGATTGTGTTGGTTAGTGTGTGTTGTTAAGTAATGATAGTTTTGGTTCGTGTGTTGTTAAGTAATGATTGTGTTGGTGTGTGTGTTAAATAATGATTGTGTTGGTGTGTGTGTTAAATAATGATTGTGTTGGTGTGTGTGTTGTTAAGTAATGATTGTGTTGGTGTGTGTGTTGTGTAAGGAATGTGTTTGTGTGTGTGTTGTGTGATGAACGTGTTGGTGTGTGTGTCCTGTTAAGTAATGATTGTGTTGGTGTGTGTGTTGTTAAGTCATGATTGTGTTGGTGTGTGTGTTGTTAAGTCATGATTGTGTTGGTGTGTGTGTTGTTAAGTAATGATTGTGTTGGTGTGTGTGTTGTTAAGTAATGATTGTGTTGGTGTGTGTTGTTAAGTAATGATGTTGTTGGTGTGTGTGTTGTTAAGTAATGATTGTGTTGGTGTGTGTGTGTTGTTAAGTAATGATTGTGTTGGTGTGTGTTAAGTAATGATTGTGTTGGTGTGTGTGTGTTGTTAAGTAATGATTGTGTTGGTTAGTGTGTGTTGTTAAGTAATGATAGTTTTGGTTCGTGTGTTGTTAAGTAATGATTGTGTTGGTGTGTGTGTTAAATAATGATTGTGTTGGTGTGTGTGTTAAATAATGATTGTGTTGGTGTGTGTGTTGTTAAGTAATGATTGTGTTGGTGTGTGTGTTGTGTAAGGAATGTGTTTGTGTGTGTGTTGTGTGATGAACGTGTTGGTGCGTGTTGTGTGATGATTGTGTCGGTGTGTGTGTTGTTAAGTAATGATTATGTTGGTGTGTGTGTTGTTAAGTAATGATTGTGTTGGTTAGTGTGTGTTGTGTAAGGAATGTGTTTGTGTGTGTGTTGTGTGATGAACGTGTTGGTGTGTGTGTGTTGTTAAGTAATGATTGTGTTGGTGTGTGTGTAGTTAAGTATTGATTGTGTTGGTGTGTGTGTTGTTAAGTAATGATTGTGTTGGTGTGTGTGTAGTTAAGTATTGATTGTGTTGGTGTGTGTGTTGTAAAGTATTGATTGTGGTGGTGTGTGTGTTGTTAAGTAATGATTTTGTTGGTGTGTGTGTTGTTAAGTAATGATTGTGTTGGTGTGTGCGTGTTGTTAAGTAATGATTGTGTTGGTGTATGCGTGTTGTTAAGTCATAATTGTGTTGGTGTGTGTGTTGTTAAGTCATGATTGTGTTGGTGTGTGTGTTGTTTAGTCATGATTGTGTTGGTGTGTGTGTTGTTAAGTCATGATTGTGTTGGTGTGTGTGTTGTTAAGTCATGATTGTGTTGGTGTGTGTGTTGTTAAGTAATGATTTTGTTGGTGTGTGTGTTAAGTAATGATTGTGTTGGTGTGTGCGTGTTGTTAAGTAATGATTGTGTTGGTGTGTGCGTGTTGTTAAGTCATAATTGTGTTGGTGTGTGTGTTGTTAAGTCATGATTGTGTTGGTGTGTGCGTGTTGTTAAGTAATGATTGTGTTGGTGTGTGTGTTGTTAAGTAATGATTGTGTTGGTGTGTGTTGTTAAGTAATGATGTTGTTGGTGTGTGTGTTGTTAAGTAATGATTGTGTTGGTGTGTGTGTTGTTAAGTAATGATTGTGTTGTGTGTGTTGTTAAGTAATGATTGTGTTGGTGTGAGTGTTGTTAAGTAATGATTGTGTTGGTGTGTGTGTGTGTGTGTGTGTTGTTAAGTAATGATTGTATTGGTGTGTGTTGTTAAGTAATGATTGTGTTGGTGTGTGTTGTTAAGTAATGATGTTGTTGGTGTGTGTGTTGTTAAGTAATTATTGTGTTGGTGTGTGTGTGTTGTTAAGTAATGATTGTGTTGGTGTGTGTTAAGTAATGATTGTGTTGGTGTGTGTGTGTTGTTAAGTAATGATTGTGTTGGTTAGTGTGTGTTGTTAAGTAATGATAGTTTTGGTTCGTGTGTTGTTAAGTAATGATTGTGTTGGTGTGTGTGTTAAATAATGATTGTGTTGGTGTGTGTGTTAAATAATGATTGTGTTGGTGTGTGTGTTGTTAAGTAATGATTGTGTTGGTGTGTGTGTTGTGTAAGGAATGTGTTTGTGTGTGTGTTGTGTGATGAACGTGTTGGTGTGTGTGTCTTGTTAAGTAATGATTGTGTTGGTGTGTGTGTTGTTAAGTCATGATTGTGTTGGTGTGTGTGTTGTTAAGTCATGATTGTGTTGGTGTGTGTGTTGTTAAGTCATGATTGTGTTGGTGTGTGTGTTGTTAAGTCTTGATTGTGTTGGTGTGTGTGCAGGTTCTTTGACGGACGGCCGCAAGTTTGACTCGTCTCGAGACAGAGACAAACCCTTCAGGTTCAAGATTGGCAAACAGGAAGTGATCCGAGGCTGGGAGGAGGGTGTGGTGCAGGTAAGAACAGCAATTATGTTCATACCTTCATTTAGTGACATCATGTATGTTGTTGTTTTTGTGTTGATGATGTATGCCTCGTCCTTCCTGCAGATGAGCGTAGGCCAAAGAGCCAAACTGACGTGTTCTCCGGACTACGCGTACGGAAACAAAGGCCACCCGGGCATCATCCCCCCCAACGCCACCCTCGTTTTTGACGTGGAGCTGCTGGCTCTGGAGTAAATATGAACGTCTTCCGTACGTCTCGTTTCGTACCATTCAGTGTCGAGTTTATATTTGCACCTTTAAACGTCGTCTTATATTCCGTCCTGTAGTAGGTGTGGTTTTACACTGATGCTCCTATTGGAGGGAAAATCTAATTGAAATAATTTACGCTGAAGCAGCAGTTTTTTTTTTGTCTTATGGACGTCTTATTTTTTGCGATCATTTGAAGTCACCAAACTATTATCCAGCTGCTAAGAAACATCATTGTGGTTTTTTTTTTAAATTATCCACCACTTGTTGAAAACATGACTTCTAAAAGATTCATTTTTGTGTTAAAAACATTTGTTCAAAAACAAGTCTTAAAAAAATACTATTTTCAAGGCTGTCTTATACAAACCCCGTTTCCATATGAGTTGGGAAATTGTGTTAGATGTAAATATAAACGGAATACAATGATTTGCAAATCCTTTTCAACCCATATTCAATTGAATGCACCACAAAGACAACATATTTGATGTTCAAACTCATAAACTTTTTTTTTTTTTTGCAAATAATAATTAACTTAGAATTTCATGGCTGCAACACGTGCCAAAGTAGTTGGGAAAGGGCATGTTCACCACTGTGTTACATGGCCTTTCCTTTTAACAACACTCAGTAAATGTTTGGGAACTGAGGAGACACATTTTTGAAGCTTCTCAGGTGGAATTCTTTCCCATTCTTGCTTGATGTACAGCTTAAGTTGTTCAACAGTCCGGGGGTCTCCCTTGTGCTATTTTAGGCTTCATAATGCGCCACACATTTTCAATGGGAGACAGGTCTGGACTACAGGCAGGCCAGTCTAGTACCCGCACTCTTTTACTATGAAGCCACGTTGATGTAACACATGGCTTGGCATTGTCTTGCTGAAATAAGCAGGGGCGTCCATGGTAACATTGCTTGGATGGCGACATATGTTGCTCCAAAACCTGTATGTACCTTTCAGCATTAATGGTGCCTTCACAGATGTGTAAGTTACCCATGTCTTGGGCACTAATACACTCCCATACCTTCACAGATGCTGGCTTTTACACTTTGCGCCTATAACAATCCGGATGGTTCTTTTCCTCTTTGGTCCGGAGGACACGACGTCCACAGTTTCCAAAAACAATTTGAAATGTGGACTCGTCAGACCACAGAACACTTTTCCACTTTGTATCAGTCCATCTTAGATGAGCTCAGGCCCAGCGAAACCGACGGCGTTTCCGGGTGTTGTTGATAAACGGTTTTCGCCTTGCATAGGAGAGTTTTAACTTGCACTTACAGATGTAGCGACCAACTGTAGTTACTGACAGTGGGTTTCTGAAGTGTTCCTGAGCCCATGTGGTGATATCCTTTACACACTGATGTCGCTTGTTGATGCAGTACGGCCTGAGGGATCGAAGGTCACGGGCTTAGCTGCTTACGTGCAGTGATTTCTCCAGATTCTCTGAACCCTTTGATGATATTACGGAGCGTAGATGGTGAAATCCCTAAATTCCTTGCAATAGCTGGTTGATAAAGGTTTTTCTTAAACTGTTCAACAATTTGCTCACGCATTTCTTGACAAAGTGGTGACCCTCGCCCCATCCTTGTTTGTGAATGACTGAGCATTTCATGGAATCTACTTTTATACCCAATCATGGCACCCACCTGTTCCCAATTAGCCTGTTCACCTGTGGGATGTTCCAAATAAGTGTTTGATGAGCATTCCTCAACTTTATCAGTATTTATTGCCACCTTTCACAACTTCTTTGTCACGTGTTGCTGGCATGAAATTCTAAAGTTAATGATTATTTGCAAAAAAAATAAATGTTTATCAGTTTGAACATCAAATATGTTGTCTTTGTAGCATATTCAACTGAATATGGGTTGAAAATGATTTGCAAATCATTGTATTCTGTTTATATTTACATCTAACACAATTTCCCAACTCATATAGAAACAGGGTTTGTATATTAACCTTCGTCTCATATTCAGGTCGTTTTATATTCAGTGCCTTCTTTTAATTGGTCACCTTATTTTCAGTTGTCTTATATTTAGGGTCCTCTTGCATTTAGTGTCATCTCAAAATCAGCCATTTTATATTTAGGGTCGTCTTATATGTAGTGTCTTAAATTTGGTCGTCTTACGTTGATTATTTTTTATACAGGTACCGTATTTTTTTGGAGTATAAGTCGCACCGGCCGAAAATGCATAATAAAGAAGGAAAAAAACATATATAAGTCGCACTGGAGTATAAGTCACATTTTTTGGGGAAATTTATTTGATGAAACCCAACACCAAGAATAGACATTTGAAAGGCAATTTAAAATAAATAAAGAATAGTGAACAACAGGCTGAATAAGTGTACGTTATATGAGGCATAAATAACCAACTGAGAAGGTGCCTGGTATGTTAACGTAACATATTATGGTAAGAGTCATTCAAATAACTATAACATATAGAACATGCTATACGTTTACCAAACAATCTGTCACTCCTAATCGCTAAATCCCATGAAATCTTATACGTCTAGTCTCTTACGTGAATGAGCTAAATAATATTATTTGATATTTTACGGTAATGTGTTAATAATTTCACACATAAGTCGCTCCTGAGAAAAAGTCGCACCCCCGGCCAAACTATGAAAAAAACTGCGATTTATAGTCCGAAAAATACGGTATGTGCTATATAAAGGGCTGTTTTACCGTCAGAGTCGTATTCAGGGTAGTTTTATATACAGAGTTACCTTATAATCATGGTCGTCTTATATTTAGTGTCATCTTAAATTGGTCATCTTACTGTAGGTTCAGGATTTTTTTATACAGGTTTGTCCTATATAAAGGGCTGTTTTACATTCAGTGTCGTAATCTATTCAGAATAAAAGATGGCGCCAAATATAAGACAGCCAAATTCAGGATGACACAAAATAAAAGTAGGATGACACAAAATATAAGAAGACCCTGAATATGAGATCATTCTTAATATAAAACGACCCTGAATATAATATGAGTCTAAATGTAAAACAGTCCTTTATTTCAGACAAATCAGTATAAAAAAAATCTTCACCATAAGATGACAGAAAATAAGATGGCACTAAACACAAGACAACCCTAAATTTAAGAATATGCTGAATATAAAACTACCCTGGATATAATTCAACTCTTGATGTAAAACAGCCCTTTATATAGGACAAACCTGAACATAAGATGACAGAATTTAAGATGACACTAAATATAAGACAACCCTTAATGTAAGACAACTCTGGATATAAAACTACCCTAAATGTAAGACAACCAAATTTAAAATGACACTAAATAAAGGATGGCTCCAAATATAAGACAGCCAAATTCAGGATGGCACAAAATAAAAGTAGGATGACACAAAATATAAGAAAACCCTGAATATGAGATCATTCTAAATATAAATCGACCCTGAATATAATATGAGTCTAAATGTAAAACAGTCCTTTATTTCAGACAAACCAGAATTAAAAAAACCTTCACCATAAGATGACAAAAATTAAGATGGCACTAAACACAAGACAACCCTAAATTTAAGAATACACTGAATATAAAACCACACTGCTTGGTGCCTCGTCTGAGCTGCTCTGACTTAGATTACCATAGCAACTAAATACATTACCATAGTAACTAGTATATCATGCTGATTCCAACCATTGAAATACATCACTGCACATCATAATGGCGGCCACACTTTCCATCTTAAAGATCTAAAAAAATTATTTAGGAATGTCTGGCGGGCCAGATTGAAAAGCTTAACGGGCCACATGTGGCCCCCGGGCCTTAATTTGCCCAGGTCTGGTCCAGAGTATACTAGAGTAATAAAGTAAACTACCCTAATTTCCGGACTATAAGCTGCACCTGACTATAAGCCGCACCAGCTAAATTTAGGGGAAAATACAGATTGCTCCATATATAAGCCGCACCAGACTATAAGCCGCACCAGACTATAAGCCGCACCAGACTATAAGCCGCACCAGACTATAAGCCGCACCAGACTATAAGCCGCACCAGACTATAAGCCGCAGGGTTTTGATGTGTAATTACTGTGGTATATAGGGGTTCCTGCTACCACGGAGGGGATTGTCGGGACAGAGATGACTGTTTGGGAACGCAAAGCGTCCCATTTATTAACAATACATCTTTCAATCATTCAATCAAACTTTCACATCTTTGACATGGCGAACAGCATTCGTGCAGAGTACAAATAATACAACGGTGCAAAGTAATACAAAGTGCTCGCCTGTACGTTATCAAAATAACCAGCCTACCGGTATATGAAAAGTCAGTCTTTAATCATTGTGTCATCGTCTTCCTCCTGCGTACTAAAACCACCGAAATCCTCTTCGTCGGTGTCGGAGAAGAACAGGCCGTAAATAAGCCGCACTGTTGTATAAGCCGCAGGGACCAGAACGAGGGGAAAAAGTAGCGGCTTATAGTCCGGAAATTACGGTATAACATAGTCCTCCTGTAGTGCAAGACTGCCTGGCATACTGTATAACAGGAAATTATAAACTGGGCTCAATCTGCCCTGCTCTAACATATTTTTATGAGTAACACAAATGTGCTGCAAGCTAGTGGTGAGTGCTTGAAGTGGCCTAGCAGTCAACCAGAGCTTCTGAAATGCTGCGTTGAGACAGGGCACCTCCGTTCACTGCAAGCTGCTAAGTGTGCGCCATGCAGGGCAGACTATCCACCGTAGCTTTTGCCATCAGTGTGTGAATGTGTGTGTGAATGGGTGAATGTGGAAATAGTGTCAAAGTGCTTTGAGTTCCTTAAAAAAGGTAGAAAAGCGCTATGCAAGTATACAAGTATAGTATACTGCGTGCGTTGTCCCTGACCACAACGTGGGCTTTCGCCTTGGGGCGGTTTTTGTTGTAATTTAATTTTTTCTCGGCGGAGTCTTTAAGCGACAACTGTGTGGTACTACTTTTTTTCGGTGTTTGCTTTTCATTAGAGATGTCCGATAATGGCTTTTTTGCCGATGTCCGATATTCCGATATATTCCAACTCTTAATTACCAATACCGATATCAACCAATACCGATATATACAGTCGTGGAAATTAACACATTATTATGCCTAATTTTGTTGTGATGCCCCGCTGGATGCATTAAACCAGACCTGGGCATTCTGCGGCCCGCGAGCCGCATCCGGCCCTTTGTGCGTCCCTGTCCGGCCCGCGTGAGGCCAATTATAAATTACAAAATAAATTTTAAAAAGTATCTATGTCGAGTGTGCAATACAACGGTGCTGCTTTTGTTTTGAAAATCGTTATTTGTATTACTTCCGTGTGGACGTATGCGTGATTGTGAGTGAATGTGAACAACTGCAATTACAAAATAAAGTTGAAAAAACATCTATGTCCTGCGCGCAATACAACTGTGCTGCTTTTATTTTGAAAAGTATTATTTATGGGCGTGTGTCCGTGTGTAACCTGCGAGTGAAGGTGCACATGCAGCGACAAGTGATGCACGCTTTACACCCGAGACGCCAAAAAGAGAAAAGTTGATGAGGAATGGCGTGTTTTCAACAACACATGAACTGCAAAGCAACGTCCCCTCACCTAAGGTGCGTGCCTGCGCAATTGCGCACTGCTCAAGCGTCCGCTGCGCGCAGCAAATATATGCCGCGCACCAAATCAAATCCCATCTGAATTATAAACAAAATAAACATATTTATTCTATGGAATTTTGCAATGCAACTTTGAGTGACAGTGACAACAAGCGGCCCTAACGGTGTTCGTCAACACCGTTCAATTATTGTAACGTCTATCGAGATGCTTCGAGGACAGGAATTATATCGATCACTTTAATGAACAAAACTGTTTATATTCGGACATAACCACACCAAAAACATGAGTAAAACACTTCTATCTCAAAAAACTAGTCATTTTCTGCCGTACAAACCAGGCCAAAAGCAACTTGTCATCTGTCACCAACACGCATAGCACTAAACCACTGGTGCGTTTAAGGCCACACAAAAAGTCGGACAACTCAAACACCACACAAAGTTACACTATGACTCCTCAGTCATACGTGTGCTTATTTTACTGTCATTTATTATTAATGTTAATTTATATATATTAGTCATGGAATGCTGTTACACACACTATGTTGAAGTATTACTATTATTATTATTATTATTATTATTTATCTTACGGTATATATCAAAAATAATATTGAGCAAAATTTAATTGAAATATTGTCGATGTGGCCCTCCAGCAGTGCTCGGGTAGCTCATGCGGCCCCCGGTAAAAATTAATTGCCCACCCCTGCATTAAACAATGTAACAAGGTTTTTCAAAATAAATCAACTCAAGTTATGGAAAAAAAGTGCCAACATGGCACTGCCATATTTATTATTGAAGTCACAAAGTGCATTATTTTTTTTAACATGCCTCAAAACAGCAGCTTGGAATTTGGGACATGCTCTCCCTGAGAGAGCATGAGGAGGTTGAGGTGGGCGGGGTTGGGGGGGTGGGGTTGAGGTAGGGGGTAGGCGGTAGCGGGGGTGTATATTGTAGCTCCCAGAAGAGTTAGTGCTGCAAGGGGTTCTGGGTATTTGTTCTGTTGTGTTTATGTTGTGTTACGGTGCGGATGTTCTCCCGAAATGTGTTTGTCATTCTTGTTTGGTGTGGGTTCACAGTGTGGCGCAATTTTGTAACAGTGTCAAAGTTGTTTATACGGCCACCCTCAGTGTGACCTGTATGGCTGTTGACCAAGTAGGCATTGCATTCACTTGTGTGTGTGAAAAGGCGTAGGTATTATGTGACTAGGCAGGCATGCAAAGGCAGTGCCTTTAAGGTTTATTGGCGCTCTGTTCTTCTCCCTACGTCCGTGTACACAGCGGCGTTTTAAAAAGTCATAAATTTTACTTATTTTAAAACCGATACAGATAATTTTGAAACCGATACCGATAATTACGATATTACATTTTAAAGCATTTATCGGCATCTCTACTTTTCATCCATCTTCCGCTTGTATACATCGTGTATCTCCTTATGATTCTTGAAGAGGTGGGAGATCAAATTGCTCGTATTAAAGGAAGACGTCTCGCATAACCAACTTTTTGCAGTCATTGCAAATTGCCAGTTTTTTATCCGTCAGACACACTTTAAAATAATCCCAAACCACAGACATGGTGTCATTACTCAGTCACCGAGCGAGCTGGCTTGTTAGCCACGGCTACAGCACCGGCAACAACACACTCCTGTTGTTGTTATGCTGCGCTCGCGGCGGTTTGATGAGGTCATCGAACGTCGCCAGTAAACCTCTCATGCTGCAGTCGTGCTGCAACTCCAGTGTTGTGTGTGGGGAGAGGGGAGAGGGGAGGGGCTGCTGACTGGGTTTATATCCGTGTTTTACCGGATATGTACCGCTCCGTACAACAGCGTTTTAAAAAGTCATTAATTTTACTTTTTGAAACAGATAATTTCCGATATTACATTTTAGAGCATTTACCGGACGATATTATCGGACATCTCTAAATAATAATAATAATACTAATACTAATACTAACAACTTCAATTTATAATGCACTTTTTATTCAACATCACACCTCAAAGTGCTGAATATACATATTAAATCATAATACTGCAAATATACGATGATGACCATATTTTCAAGACCTGTTTTTGGACAAAATAAGTTTATCGACAAATAGTTTTTTTAATGTGAGTGACAGGAAGAAAAGCTCTGACTTGAAAAAGAAGCAATTCGGTGTGCATGTGTGAACTTCTAGACCCCCAATATAGGACTCTACATATCGACTACCATATAAGGCGACGTATTTTCACCGACTCCTTCATTTTTTTCCAGATGATTTTCTGCTGCTGACTGGAAAAGAAGAAGAAGCAAGTCCTTGTCACAATATTGATACAACACATTTTATTACAACTCCAATCTTCAAATGAAAGTGCATGCGGTA
The DNA here is from genome assembly GCF_033978785.1 of Entelurus aequoreus. Lineage (NCBI taxonomy): Eukaryota > Metazoa > Chordata > Actinopteri > Syngnathiformes > Syngnathidae > Entelurus > Entelurus aequoreus. Next base: position 13,280,164 of record NC_084737.1, on the reverse strand, counting down.
AAGTACTCGTGCATTACTATGAATATTACTACTATTATTACTTTTACTGCAAACATACTTATACAAGCACACAAGAGTTCAATACATTTAGCATTGGAAGTGCTACTGTACAGCATGTACAGTAAAGTATGTGTGTAGTACACACATACTTTACTGTATATTGTGTACACATTCTATTTAGTGCCAGTACACGAATGCCGCGTGTTCGAGTCCCGCTACTGAAAAGTTCCATTATGTCCGCGTAAAACTTTGCATTATTTTGCCCTTTTTAAATGATTTTCTCTCGCTTTCTTACAAGTTCAATCCAAAAAAAGACACAAAACAATCAACAATCAAATGTGTATTTTTCTCATGGCAGTATTACAAAAGTACACGTAAATCATTGACAATGTCTGATACACTACAGTACCTATGTAGTTGTGTGTGTATGTAGGATAAAGCAATGGTTGCATATCCTAAAAAAAACCCAATAAAAACATTCAATTGTCTTAAATGCCCGGTGGCCATTTAGACAAAAAAAAAAAAAGATCTCAATGAAAATTCTGTTAGAAAAAAAAAAAGATGCTGGGTCATGTCCATTCAACACAGAAGATATTTGTTCATGTCTAAAAGAAAATGTTCTCACATGGAAAAACAATCACCTTTACATAACTATACTGTAGTAGTCAATATAATATCAAACATGTAGAAATATCAAATAAATAAAGGGATGTCCACCTGTACATCCTTCATGACAACATACTATCAACAACCTTGTTTAATATTTTATAACTTTTAAATAGTCTTTTTTTTAAACTTTATTTGATGTTCTTTTACATTCTTAAACATATTTGATCACATTTTTACTTTGACATTTTTCAAATTCATTTTCCTACAAACATTTCCCAACATTGTTTTATACTTTTTAACAGTCTTTAACATGTCGTAACATTCTTTAATATTTTCTGTCAGTCTCTAACATTTCCTAACATTCTTTTTATAGTTTGTCGTTTTTTAAATATTTTATTATCAGTCTTGAACATTTCCAAACATTCTTTAATATTTTCTGTCATTTTTACATTTTCTAACAGTCCAACATTTCCTAACATTCTTTTTATAGTTTGTCGTTTTTTAAATATTTTTTTACCAGTCTTGAACATTTCCCAACATTCTTTAATATTTTCTGTCATTTTAATTAAATGAATACAATTTTCCATAACAGTCTTGAACATTTTCTAACATTCTCTTATATTTTCCGTCATTTTTACATTTTCTAAGTCTATAACATTTCCCAACATTCTTTTATAGTTTCTGTCACTTTTTTATGTATTTTAGTAACATTCTTTAACATTTCCTAACATTCTTTAATATTTTCTGTCATTTGAAAAAAAAGAAAAAGCTTCCATAACAGTCTTGAACATTTCCTAACATTCTCTAATATTTTCTGTCATTTTTACATTTTCTAAAAGTCCCTAACATTTCCCAACATTCTTTTATAGTTTGTCACTTTTGAAATATTTCATCAACAGTCTTTAACATTTCCTAACATTCTTTAATATTTTCTGTCATTTGAAAAAAAAAAAAAAAAAACGTTCCATAACAGTCTTGAACATTTCCTAAAAGTCTCTAACATTTCATAACATTCTTTTATAGTTTCTGTCACTTTTTAAATATTTTATTAACAGTCTTTAACATTTCCTAACATTCTCTTATATTTTCTGTCATTTTTACATTTTCTAACAGTCTCTAACATTTCCTAACAATCTGTTTATAGTTTATGTCATTTTTTAAAATATTTCATCTACAGTGTTTAACATTTCCTAACATTTTCTTATATATACTCATTTTCTTATATTTACTAATTTTTACATTTTCTAACAGTCTCTAACATTTCCTAACATTTTTTTTTCATAGTTTGTCACTTTTTAAATATTTCATTAACAGTTTTGAAAATTTCCTAATATTCTTTCATACTTTCTGTCATTTAAAAAAAATTAAAAATTCCGTAAAAGTTTTGAACAGTTCCTATCATTCTCTTATATTTTCTGACATTTTTACAGTCTCTAACATTTCTCAACATTCTTTTATAGTTTGTCACTTTTTAAATATTATATAAACAGTCTTTAACATTTCATAACATTATTTGATATTTTCTGTCATTTAAATTTTTTTTTAAATAAAATGTTCCATAACAGTCTTGAACATTTCTTAACATTCTCTTATATTTTCTGTCATTTTTACATTTTCTAACAGTCTCTAACATTTTCCAACATTATTTTATAGTTTGTCTTTTTTAAATATTTTATTAACAGTCTTGAACATGTCCTAACATTCTTTAATATTTTCTGTCAGTAAAAAAAAACATTCTATTACAGTCTTGAACATTCTCTCATATTTTTTGTCATTTTTACATTTTTCTAACATTTCCTAACATTCTTCTTATAGTTTGTCACTTTTTAAATATGTTATTAACAGTCTTGAAAATGTCCTAACTATTCTTTAATATTTTCTGTCATTTGAAAAAAAAAAAAAAAAAAGGTTCCGTAACAGTCTTGAACATTTCCTAACATTCTCTTATATTTTCTGTCATTTAAAAACATTTTTTTAGCAGTCTCGAACATTTCCCAACATTCTTTTTGTCATGAAGTGGTGGTGACGAACCCCATGATGCAGAGATGGCAGGCTTGGTACAAGAAAACATGGTTTTAATGTTATAAAAATGCAAGGAAAAAACAAACCAGGGACAGGAGTCAGGATCCAGGGACTAGCTCACAGCATACAGCAAGCAATACTCCAGCAATGACTGGAGAGCAAGGCAGGTATAAATAGCAGCCGACTGATTGACACCAGGTGTGGCCAGGTGCCAATCAGTCGCAGCTGAGGGGAACAGCGCTAAGGGAGGCAAGCAGGAAACTGAACAAAAATAAGAGCGCTGACAGGAAATAAAACACAAACATAGGGAAAACTAAAACATAACCAAAACTGTCAGTGACAAGCCTGACACTTGTATAGTTTCTGTCACGTTTTAAATATTTTATTAACAGTCTTGAACATTTCCTAACATTCTTTTACAGTTTATGTCACTTTTTAATTATATTAACAGTCTGTAATATTTCCTAACATTCTTTAATATTTTCTGTCATTTAAAAAAAAAAAATACAATGTTCCATAACAGTCTTGAACATTTCCAAACATTATCTTATATATTTTTTTATTTTTACATTTTCTAAGTCTCTAACATTTCCCAACATTCTTTTATAGTTTTTGTCACTTTTTAAATATTTTATTAACAGTCTTGAATATGTTCCAACATTCTTTAATATTTTCTGTGATTTTTTAAAAATAAATACAACGTTCCATAACAGTCTTGAACATTTCCAAACATTCTCTTATATTTTTTGTAATTTTTACATTTTCTAAGTCTCTAACATTTCCCAACATTCTTTTATAGTTTTGGTCACATTTTAAATATTTTATTAACAGTCTTGAACATGTCCCAACATTCTTTAATATTTTCTGTAATTTAAAAAAATAAATAAAATGTTCCATAAGACTCTTAAATATTTCCTACCATTCTCTTATATTTTCTGTCATTTTTACATTTTCTAACAGTCTTTAATATTTCCCAACATTCTTTTATAGTTTCTGTCACTTTCTAAGTATTTTATTAACAGTCTTGAACATGTCCCAACATTCTTTAATATTTTCTGTCATTTTAACAAATAAATAAATTCAAAACAGTCTGTAACATTTCCTAACATTCTTTTATAGTTTGTCACTTTTTAAATATTGTGTTAACAGTCTTCAACATGTCCTAACATTCTTTAATATTTTCTGTCATTTAAAAAAAAAAAAAAAAGTTCCATAACAGTCTTGAACATTTGCTAACATTCGGTTATATTTTCTGTCACTTTTAAAATATTTTATTAACAGTCTTTAACATGTCCTCACATTTTAAAAAAATATTTTCTGTCTTTTTTACATTTTCTAACATTTGTTAACATTCTTTTATAGTTTTTCATTTTTTAAATATTTCATTAACAGTCTAGAACATTTCCTGTTATTCTTTAATATTTTTTGTCATTTAAAAACAAATATATAAAATGTTCCGTAACAGTCTTAAACATTCCCTAACATTGTCTTATATTTTCTCTAATTTTTACATTTTCTAAGTCTCTAACATTTCCCAACATTCTTTCATAGTTTCTGTCACTTTTTAAATATTTTATTACTGGGCTTGAACATTTCCGAACATTCTTTAAGATTTTCTGTCATTAAATTTTTTTTTTAATAAAATGTTCCATAACAGTGTTGAACATTTCCTAAGATTCTCTTATATTTTCTGTCACTTTGTCAATAATTTATTAACAGTCTTTAACATATCCTCACATTTTTTTATTTTTTCTGTCATTTTTTAAATAAAGAAATATAATGTTCCATAACAGTCTTGAACATTTCCCAACATTCTTTTATAGTTTATGTCACTTTCTAAATATTTTATTAACAGTCTTGAAAATGTCTTAACATTATTTAATATTTTCTGTCATTTAAATTAAAAAAAAAAAAAAAGTTCCATAACAGTCTTGAACATTTTCTAACATTCTCTTATATTTTCTGTCATTTTTATATTTTCTAACAGTCTCTAACACATCCTAACATTCTTTCATAGTTTCTGTCACTTTTTAAATATTTTATTACTGGGCTTGAACATTTCCGAACATTCTTTAATATTTTCTGTCATTTGAATTTTTTTAAATAAAATGTTCCATAACAGTGTTGAACATTTCCTAAGATTCTCTTATATTTTCTGTCACTTTTTAAATATTTAATTAACAGTCTTTAACATATCCTTACATTTTTTAAAATGTTTTTTGTCATTTTTAAATAAAGAAATATAATGTTCCATAACAGTCTTGAACATTTCCTAACATTCCCTTATATTTTTTGGTCATTTTTACAATGTCTAACAGTCTCTAACATTTCCCAACATTCTTTTATAGTTTTGGTCACTTTTTAAATATTGTATTAACAGTCTTCAACATGTCCTAACATTCTTTAATATTTTCTGTCATTTAAAAAAAAAAGTGCAATCCCGGGCTCGTTTCTATTTTCTGTCAGTTTTGAAATATTTCATTACCGGTCTTGAACAGTTCCTATTTTTCTTTAGTATTTTTTGTCATTTTAAATAAATGAATAAAACGTTCCATAACAGTCTTGAACATTTCCTAACATTCTCTTATATTTTCTGTCATTTTTACATTTTCTAAGTCTACAACATTTCCCAACATTATTTTATAGTTTCTGTCACTTTTTTTATATATTTTAGTAACATTCTTGAACATTTCCTTACATTCTCATATATTTTTTGGCCATTTTTACAATTTCTAACAGTCTATAACATTTCCTAACATGTTTTTATAGTTTCTGTCACTTTTGAAATATTTCATTACCAGTCTTGAACATTTCTTATTTTTTTTTAGTATTTTTTGTCATTTTAAATAAATGAATAAAATGTTCCATAGCAGTCTTGAACATTTCCTAACATTCTCTTATATTTTCTGTCATTTTTACATTTTCTAAGTCTGTAACATTTCCCAACATTATTTTATAGTTTATGTCACTTTTAAAACATTTCATTAACATTCTTGAACATTTCCTAACATTCTTTAATACTTTCTGTCATTAAAAAAAAAAAAAAGAATAAAATGTTCCATGACAGTGTTGAACATTTCCTAACATTATCTTATATTTTCTGTCACTTTTTAAATATTTTATTAACAGTCTTTAACATATCCTTATTTTTTTTAAATATTTTCTGTCATTTTTAAAATGTCTAACAGTCTTGAACATTTCCTAACATTCTCTTAAACTTTCTGTCAGTTTTTAGATATTTTCTACAGCAGTTTTTACTATTTCTTAACATTCTTTAAATGTTCTGTAATTTTAAAAAAAACATTTTCTAACAGTCTTCAACCTTTCCTAACGTTCTTTTATATTTTCTGATTTTTTTAAAAACATTTTCTGACAGCCTTTAACATCTCTTAACATGTATTTACATTTTCTGTCATTCCTAAAGTATTTTCCTCAAGTCTTTAACATTTCAGAACATTCTTGTATATTTTCTGTCATTTAAAAAATAACAGTTTTTACCATTTCCTAACATTCTTTAAATTTTCTGTTATTTTGTAAACATTTTCCAACAGCCTCTAACATTTCATTCTTTGACAATCTTTTCCAGGATTATTTAACATCTTTTAACATACTCCGAAGTTTAAAAAACGACCAGAAAAAGGATTTATATTATTAATTAGAAGAAGTGTATGTTCATATTTATATTAAAAGTTATTTAGTATGTATTTTTTATTTTTTAAAATTTTCAACATTCATTTCAGGACCAGATGGGGGGATTACATCTCCTCTCTGGCCTGGGAACGCTTCGGGATTCCCCAGGAGGAAGTCGCAAATGTTGCTCTGGAGAGGGAAGTCTGGGGGTCTTTGCTGGAGCTGCTGTCCCCGCGACCCGATTCCGGATAAGCGGTTGAAGATGGATGGATGGATGGATGGTCATGTTTGACAATGTTGCAACCTTAAAGTGTGTTGGAAAATATTAACGTATGTGGGAGAATAACAAATATTGTATATTTAAAGATGAAAAATATATACAAAGATTACAATTGATGTAAATATTTTCTGGTCATGGAATCTTGAAGAATCTTGACAAATGCTGGAAAATATTGTTAAATAGTGTTTAAAAAATGCAAATTAATGTTGAAAATTGTAAAAATGTTAAAAACAATACATACTAAATAACTTTTAATATAAATATGAACATACACTTCTTATAAATAATAATATAAATCCTTTTTCTGGTAGTTTTTGAAACTTCAAAGTATGTTGAAAGATGTTAAATGTCAAATATGTTAATATATATATATATATATATATATATATATATTATGACTGAAAATATAAATATTTACTGGTCTTTTTTATTTTATTTATTTTTTTAGATTTATTTTATTTTATTTATTATTATTTATTATTTTATTTATTTTTTATTTTTTATTGTACAGTATTTATTTTTTACATTAATAAATTACATTACATTAATTTATATATATATATATATATATATATATATTTTTTTTTTTTTGCTGTTTGTTTTATTTTTTATTTTATTTATTTATTTAAAAAATATATATATATATATATATATATATATAATTTTTTTTTTTATTGTACAGTATTTATTTTTTACATTTTCCACCTAACTTCAATATTTCAAAACTGTCAATCATGACCAGATATTATGTAACATTGTTTAACGTTCTGCCTAAAAATATTGCAGAATGTTGTAAATAAATGTCATATTTATTTAATATGTCAAATAAATATGATCACCTTTGCAGTATAAAAATATTGTCACTGTATGGAAATGTGTGTTATATATTCAAAAGCTTCTTGTAATGAGTGTTTTATAATAAAGTCATCACGAGTCCAGGTCATGTGACCAGTGTGGGCGGGGTTTGTGACGTAACCGCGCTGTTTGGGGTCCGCGAGAGCTGGAATTTCAGGTGTGACGTCACTTTCCAGAATCCCCTTCCTTGGTCGACGGGAGCGAAAGAATAAAGCAACAACAACAAAAACAAGATTCAAAAAAAGACATTTGAACAGTGCGGCCGTCGCAGACTTTGGTCGGAAGAAGAAAACGAGGTTTGAACATTTCCAGGTGAGAGTTTGATGTCTTTCATGGTAGGCTAACGGTACATGCTAACGGTACGTGCTAGCTGTGTTTGTGCGTCACTTGAAATTCACATTCAGGACCAAGACGGACATCTTAGTCGTTTTAACTTCTTTTTTTGAGCATCTTAACAAACTAACTAAATATATTTACCAGTTGTAAACACGTTGGATAATGTCCATTCTTAGCGCTCTGTGGTAAGGTAAAGATCAAAGATGCTTCTTCCGCATTCTTTTTATTTCCTTCTTTTTTTTAAACTATTTTTGTGTTTATCACAACTTATTTTCCCAGTAATGTCTGTCTCTAAAAAGCATGTAAAATCTTGATAAATGCCAACATTTCCAAGTCGTTACCTGTGTTTTATTTTCCTCCTCACTTGTTCAAACAGCAAACTGCTGCCAAGAAGCACAACAACACCACCACTATTCAGTTCGACTCACATTCATCCTCTTTCCTTTTCTTTTACTCACACTCAACTTTTTTCTCCCTGGTAAATTACAACAAAGGTGGAACTTTAAAGATAAATATTAGAGATGTCCGATAGCCGATATTATCGGCCGATAAAAATGCTTTAAAATGTAATATCGGAAAATATCTGTATCGTTTTTTTTGTTATCGGTATTGTTTTTTTTTATTTTTAATTTAATTTTTTATTAAATCAACATGAACACAAGTTACATACAATTAGTGCACCAACCCCCAAAAAAACTCCCTCCCCAATTTACACTCATTCACAAGAAAGGGTTGTTTCTAGGGCTGTGAATCTTTGGGTGTCCCACGATTCGACTCAATATCGATTCTTGGGGTCACGATTCGATTCAAAATCGTTTTTTTTTTTTCAATTCAACACGATTCTTGATTCAAAAACAAGTTTTTTTCCCGATTCAAAAGGATTCTCTATTCATTCAGTACATAGGATTTCAGCAGGATCTACCCCAGTCTGCTGACATGCAAGCAGAGTAGTAGATTTTTGTAAAAATCTTTTATAATTGTAAAGGACAATGTTTTATAAACTGATTGCAATAATGTAAATTTGTTTTAACTATTAAATTAACCAAAAATATGACTTATTTTATCTTTGTGAAAATATTGGACACAGTGTGTTGTCAAGCTTATGAGATGCGATACAAGTGTAAGCCACTGCGACACTTGTTAATTTTTTTTATTTTTTTTAAAATGTCTAATGTTAATGTCAATGAGGGATTTTTAATCACTGCTATGTTGAAATTGTAACTAATATTGATACTGTTGTTGATAATATTCATTTTTGTTTCACTACTTTTGGATTGTTCTGTGTCGTGTTTGTGTCTCCTCTCAATTGCTCTGTTTGTTGCAGTTCTGAGTGTTGCTGGGTCGGGTTTGGTTTTGGAATTTGATTGCATTGTTATGATATTGCTGTGTATTGTTTTGTTGGATTGATTCATTTAAAAAATATTTTTTTTAAATAAAAAAATAAAAAATCGATTTAAAAAAAAAAAGAGAATTGATTCTGAATCGCACAACGTGAGAATCATGATTCGAATTCGAATCTATTTTTTTCCCACACCCCTAGTTATTTCTTTCTGTTATTAATATTCTGGTTCCTACATTATATATCAATATAGATCAATACAGTCTGCAAGGGATACAGTCCGTAAGCACACATGATTGTGCGTGCTGCTGGTCCACTAATAGTACTAACCTTTAACAGTTAATTTTACTCATTTTCATTAATTACTAGTTTCTATGTAACTCTTTTTATATTGTTTTACTTTCTTTTTTATTAAAGATAATGTTTTTAATTTATTTATCTTATTTTATTTTATTAGTTTTTTAAAAAAGGACCTTATCTTCACCATACCTGGTTGTCCAAATTAGGCATAATAATGTGTTAATTCCACGACTGTATATATCGGTATCGGTTGATATCGGTATTTGTAGTTAAAGAGTTGGACAATATCGGATATCGGCAAAAAGCCATTATTGGACATCCCTAATAAATATGATTGATTGGCAACACTAAATTGGCCCTAGTGTGTGAATGTGAGTGTGAATGTTGTCTGTCTATCTGTGTTGGCCCTGCGATGAGGTGGCGACTTGTCCAGGGTGTACGCCGCCTTCCGCCCGAATGCAGCTGAGATAGGCTCCAGCACCCCCCGCCTACCCAAAGGGGACAAGCGGTAGAAAATGGATGGATGGATGATGACCACCACAGAAGACTGCGTTTATTCTGCAGGCCAAAGTGAACCAAATCTGTTTTTTTTTCCAGCTGACTGTTTACACTGCTAACCGAATGTGATCTTTAATCAGACTCTTAATACAGTTGTTGGAGGTACCGAACCCCACCAGTTTCATATGCGCATTCACCGAACCCTTCTTTAGTGAAAAATACAATGTTTATTTTTTTTCAATTTCAAGACAAATGTATATGTTTTTGGTAACGCTTTAGTATGGGGAACATATTCTAAGTAACAAAGACTTACTTTACAGTTACTTGGTTAGAGGTTTAGGGCCAGGGTTAGAGGGTTAGGGTTATAATAAGGCCATGCCGAATAAGGCATTAATAAGTACTTAACAATGACTAGTTAAGAGCCAATATGTTACTAATTTGCATGCAACTAATTAATGGTGAATACGTTCCCCATACTAAAGTGTTACCATGTTTTTTTTACTGTTGCACAAAATGAACCGTGCATGAACATCACCTTGTTCAAAGAACAAAATCAACACAGTGCATAAACTCACAACAAATTACACACCTGCAAATCAGTCTGACTTCTGCTGTTGCCGTATCCGCAGTACGCCGATAGGGAGAAGTTTTTATTTACACGATGAGTCGGGTGTGTCTTGACCTTCGCCGAACCCCTAGGGTTCGATCGAACCCAGGTTAAGAACCACTGCTCTAATATAAGCGCACACAGGCCCCAATGTGGCCCCGACGTCACTTGCATGCACAAAGGAAGGTGATCTGTCGAAATGAGCTATCTCTCGTAAATGAAGAGTTGACTTGTCACTAGTGTTACAGACCTTGTGGCTAGAGTGTCCGCCCTGAGATCGGTAGGTCGTGAGTAGAGATGTCCGATAATGGCTTTTTTGCCGATATTGTCCAACTCTTAATTACCGATTCCGATATATACAGTCGTGGAATTAACACATTATTATGCCTAATTTTGTTGTGATGCCCCGCTGGATGCATTAAACAATGTAACAAGGTTTTCCAAAATAAATCAACCCAAGTTATGGAAAAAAGTGCCAACATGGCACTGCCATATTTATTATTGAAGTCACAAAGTGCATTATTTTTCTTAACATGCCTCAAAACAGCAGCTTGGAATTTGGGACATGCTCTCCCTGAGAGAGCATGAGGAGTTTGGGGCGGGCGGGGGTAGCGGGGGGTGTATATTGTAGCGTCCCGGAAGAGTTAGTGCTGCAAGGGGTTCTGGGTATTTGTTCTGTTGTGTTTATGTTGTGTTACGTTGAGGACGTTCTCCCGAAATGTGTTTGTCATTCTTGTTTGGTGTGGGTTCACAGTGTGGCGCATATTTGTAACGGTGTTAAAGTTGTTTATACGGTTTATACGGTCACCCTCAGTGTGACCTGTATGGCTGTTGGGCCAACATGCAAAGGCAGTGCCTTTAAGGTTTATTGGCGCTCTGTACTTCTCCCTACGTCCGTGTACACGTTTTAAAAAGTCCTAAATTTTACTTTTTGAAACCGATACCGATAATTCCCGATATTACATTTTAAAGCATTTATCGGCCGACAATATTGGCAGTCCGATGTTATTGGACATCTCTAGTCGTGAGTTCAAACCCCAACCGAGTCATACCAAAGACTATAAAAATGGGACCCGCTACCTCCCTCACTCAGCGCCAAGGGTTGGAATTGGGGGTTAAATCGCCAAACAAAAAAATTATTCCTGAGCGTGGCTCCTGCTCACTGCTCCCCTAACCTCCCAGGGGGTGAACAAGTATATGTTGATATCAACTATGTGTCTATCGCAATATATTAGGGGTTGTAACGGTACACAAAAATGTCGGTTCGGTACGTACCTCGGTTTAGAGGTCACGGTTCGGTTCATTTTCGGTACAGTAAGAAAACAACAAAATATAAATCTTCTGGTTATTTATTTACCAAATTTGCAAAATCTTCCACCAAAACTATTTTTCTTAGTGTAATATTTGATGTGAAGTAATTGGAACCTTGGATAGGTCAATAATTCATAATAACATTGATTTTGATTCAATATTATGTTTTGAGCAATGACAGTTTGAAAGAAAAAAAAACAGCTTTGTTTTATTAGTCAACAATGCAACTTTTTCTAAATTACATTTCACCTTTAAGCTTTTTTATTTCACTTTTTTTATGTTTTTGTTTATTTTAATAGTATTTTTAGAATGTGCCGTGGGCCTTTAAAACATTAGCTGTGTGCTGCAAATGGCACACTTTTGACACCCCTGCTATAGATAATAAAAAATTAAATCTGATAAATCTATGGATAAAAAGCAGAGCCTGGCGACGCATGCGCGTTTATCATAACTCTCTCGCTCTCTCTGTCTCTGTCCCTCCCTCACCAATGCTGCTGCGCGCACAATTTGTTTTGTTGTTAACCCCTTCTTAACCCTGAACGTACATTGAAATTACACGCAACCCTAACTCAAAATGCCGGACATTTGAGGCATTTAAGAAATTCCGCCCGGACAGCCCCGCAAAAGAGGACATGTCTGGGGAAAAGAGGACATATGGTCAGTTTATCGTAGCCCTGTCGTTGCTAGCGTGCCGTGTGTTGTGCCTCGGTGTGCATTGTTTACACAACGTATGTTACGCTACTTAATATGTCCGTGTGGAAACTCGTTCGGTACACCTCCGAACCGAAACCCCCGTACCGAAACGGTTCAATACAAATACACGTACCGTTACACCTAGGGATGATGCTCGAAACCGATTTTCCCGGTTGTTCGATAAGAAAGGAACCGAGTCCTCGGACTCTAATCCCTTTTTGAGAACCGGTACCCGTTATCGAGGCCACTATAGTAAAGAAAAAGAGTTGGTTCTTTATTCGAATCCCTGGGAACGAATCCCAAATAGGCAATGTTATGCCCATTTGATTGTAGACTCTTACTGACACCTTGTGGCGATATGAAAATACTCCACGTCATTAGTCTGGCCACTTCCGGGTTGGCGAGTTCATGAGACAATTGAGAAGTAGACAAGTTGTGTTAGCTCCTACAAGCCTTGGAAAAGATAAGTCTGTAAGTAAACTGTTTAATTTGTTTATGTAACTCAATATTAAGGTGGAAAGTGGTTAAATTTAAAACTAAGATGTTTATTGAAAAACGATTTTTGTGCACTGTTTCAATGGATGATTTGAGGACTTAAAATGGCTGCCAGTCGTGTATTTCCACCATCGAAATAGTTTCAACACTCAGAAGTATTTGTTTGATGATAGTACTGTATATTTGTGTGAAGCTAATATTTACATATTGTGTATTACATTTGAGTATGTTAATTGAATCACATAGCTTATACATTTGTCATTGTGTGTATTTCAGTTTTAAAAAAATAACAGTCCAGTGCAAGACAAAAGTAAAGATAGGAAAAGACAAAGCAAGATCAACAACAATAAAGAGCCAAAATTGATTAATCTGCTTTGGAACTTTATTAGACGTATTGGATTGTTTGTTAGCTGTCCGCCTGTGTGTGTAGTTAGTATGTTCCAATAGCAGCAGAAGTGCACTTTTTGGAGAGCTGTATTATTTTCAGTTTTGTGCCCAAGGGACTGATTTTATTTAACACTATATTATTATTTATACACCTATAGTGATCACAGAGACTGGTTGTTTTTGTGTTACTGTATATATTAGTTTTTCTGAAAAATTCCACTTATAATACTTTGGGTAACAACAGTCAATATTTTTTTTTATTTTTTTTTTAGGGGGATAACAGTCAATATTTATTTATTTATTTTTTTATTTTTTTTTGTTATAAAATAAATGTGAGCTTTTGTTAAACCAAATATTGTGTTTTTTCCCATTTACAACAACCTATCTGGATTCGATAAGGAATCAGTTCGATAAGAGGATTCGATAATAGGCTCGAACTTGATAATTTCTTATCAAACATCATCCCTAGGCTCGAACTTGATAATTTCTTATCAAACATCATCCCTAGTTACACCCCTACTATATATAGATACATATATATATAGCTCTAATACTGATTTTGCCGGTCTCTCCTTTTGTGTGTATCACAAAGTAGATGCATACTAATCATTTATCAAGATTGGAGCTCGTTTACCAGGAAGTGATGATGTCACGGTTGGTAAAACACTTCATGGATGTATCGCTAGCGTGCATAGGGCGGTTTTAACGGGAGACGAGTGATTCATACGTTGAAGTGCTAAGTAAACAGTACGTTGTCTTCAGACAGGGCCCTTTGTGTCGCCCAACACAACGTGCTACTGTGCTGTCTGGAGTGTGAGATGTTGCATTGATGTCACAATGATGCACTTCTTACAGAGACCACTCGAGGCACTTTTTATAGCGTGAAAAATGTTGACATAAATCTGAGCAGGTTTGTTTACACAATATGTCAAACGGTCTTAAACCGTACACCACCTCCCAGTCGTCTTGCCAATCAGCAACAATATTATAGAACGATATACTTTAGAGTAGTCAGTGTACAGCTTGTGTACATGTAGCATAAACATCTCACACTTCACAGCAGGGGTCTTTTTTCCAGGCCAAGGACTCCCAAACCGATGAAGAGTAGGGCTGCAACAACTAATCGATTAAAATCGATTATAAAAATAGTTGGCGATTAATTTAGTCATCGATTCGTTGGATCTATGCTATGCGCATGCGCAGAGGCAATTTTTTTAATATTTATTTTTTAAATTTTTTTTATTTAATTTTATTTTTGTATAAACTTTTATTTATAAACTGCAACATGTACAAACAGCTGAGAAACAATAATCAAAATAAGTATGGTGCCAGTATGCTGTTTTTTTTCTCAATAAAATACTGGAAAGGATAGAAATGTAGTTTGTCTCTTTTATCCGATTATTAATCGAAGTAATAATCGACAGATTAATCGATTATCAAATTAATCGTAAGTTGCAGCCCTAATGAAGAGAAGCGCATATTTGACATTAAACTGCTCTTCTCACTGTGCAATACTAACAATATTCAATCAATAACAGTATTGTGCCGCCAATCGCTGGATGGCAACCGGCGCTCTAATCGCCAGCTGACAACTAACACGCTAATCACCATCTGGCAACTGGTGCGTTAATCGCTAGTTAACAACTAGGGCTTTTTGCTCGCTGGCAACTAGTGCGTTAATTGTTAGCTGCCAACTAACAAACCAATTGCTAGCTGATAACTAGCGCGCCAATCGCTAGCCTACAACTAAGGCGTTAATCGCGAGGTGGCAACTAAAGCGCTTATTGCTGGCTGACAACTAGTGCACTAATTGCGAGCTGGCGACCAGCACATTAATCGTTCGATGGCAAATATCGTGCTAATGGCTAGCTGGCAACTAGCGCGTTATTTGCCAGCTCACAAATAGGGCGTTAGTTGGTAGCTGGCGACTAACAAACCAATTGCTAGCTGATAACTAGAGTGCCAATCGCTAGCTTACAACCAAGGCGTTAATCGCGAGGTGGCAACTAAAGCGCTTATTGCTGGCTGACAACTAGTGCACTAATTGCGAGCTGGCGACTAGCACATTAATCGTTAGATGGCAAATATCGTGCTAATGGCTAGCTGGCAACTAGCGCGTTATTTGCTAGCTCACAAATAGGGCGTTAGTTGGTAGCTGGCAACTAACAAACCAATTGCTAGCTCATAACTATAGTGCCAATCGCTAGCTTACAACCAAGGCGTTAATCGCGAGGTGGCAACTAAAGCGCTTATTGCTGGCTGGCAACTAGTGCACAAATTGCGAGTTGGTGACTAGCACATTAATCGTTAGATGGCAAATATTGTGCTAATGGCTAGCTGGCAACTAACGCGTTATTTGCTAGCTCACAAATAGGGCATAAGTTGGTAGCTGGCGACTAATGCACCAATCGCTAGCTTACAACCAGGGTGTTAATTGTTAGCTGGCAACTAACGCGCTAATCACCATCTGGCAACTGGTGCGTTAATCGCTAGCTAACAACTAGTGCTTTTTTGCTGGCTAGCAACTAGTGCGTTAGTTGTTAGCTGCCAACTAACACACCAATTGCTAGCTAATAGCTAGCGCGCCAATCGCTAGCTTACAACTAAGGCGTTGATCTCTAGCTGACAACTAGGGGGTCGATCGCGA
Organism: Entelurus aequoreus; assembly: GCF_033978785.1. NCBI lineage: Eukaryota > Metazoa > Chordata > Actinopteri > Syngnathiformes > Syngnathidae > Entelurus > Entelurus aequoreus. The sequence goes on along the minus strand of NC_084737.1, from coordinate 13,264,155 downwards.
GGTGGCAACTAAAGCGCTTAATGCTAGCTGACAACTAGCATGCTAATTACTAGCTGGCAACTGACGCACCCATTGGTAGCTGATAACTCACACATTAATCATTAGCTGGCAACTAGTGTGCTAATCGCTTGCTGACAACTAGTGCCACTAGATATTTACACGGCAATGTGTGTGTTGATACTACATCTATACTACTATAAAAGCAGCACACTGACTTCTCTTAAAAACTTAACTTTATTTATTACTCCAGTCCAAACTTGTGTGTGTGTGTGTGTGTGTGTGTTAGGGATGATACTCGAAACCGGTTTTCCCGGTTGTTTGATAAGAAAAGAACCGAGTCCTCGGACTCGAATCCCTTTTTGAGAACCAGTACCCGTTATCGAGACCACTATAGTAAAGGAAAAGAGTTGATTCTTTATTCGAATCCCGTCCCGACCAGAAATGCTCCGTGGGACATCACAATAAATGACGTCACGTAGCTCAGTCATTAGGCGCAGGTAGCGAAAGCAGGAAAACAATGGACGGTAAAAAGCGCTCCAAGGTGTAATAAAGTTCAAAACAAAAGCTATACTCCATCGAATAACTTTACTGAGAGATTTTAGCAGGGTAAAACACATGACGAATACTTTTACGACCAACCGGAAACATAGCAACGCACCTCCTTTACGGCAGCTGTCGCAACGTTCTTAAAACAACCGCACCACATACATATATATACAACATATCTCCCTTTTTTAACTTTTGTTTTTCTTTCCTTGTAAACAAAACAAAATCACACTGTAGATGTGTTGTCGGTCTAATTATAAATAATGCAGACGAGGCGTGTTGGCTGAGTTCTTGACGTTTACTTTCACAGCGTGGCAACATGCAACACTTTTCGGGGCTACCGCGCATGCTCGTAACTCCCGTTGCATGCTGGGTAGTGTAGTTGTTATATTATCTAGCTCATAACATTTTTCCCCCATAAAGAAATAATGTTAACTCAATAAAGTGTATTTCTTTTTTTAGCTTTAACTTTTCATTTATTAGCATTGTAAACACATTTGCAAATAACTTTTCTCTTCATAGAATGTTCTTTCAATAAAGAAATAAAGTGCAAAAATGTCAAAGCATCATAACAAACAGTTATGTCCAATAGCAGCAGAAGTGCACTTTTTGGAGAGCTGTATTATTTTCAGTTTTGTGCCCAAGGGACTGATTTTAATTAACACTATATTATTATTTATACACCTATAGTGATCACAGAGACAGGTTGTTTTTGTGTTACTGTATATATTTGTTTCTCTGAAAAATCCCACTTAATATACTTTGGGTAACAACAGTCAATATTTATTTATTTTATTTTATTTTTTTAGGTGGGTAACAGTCAATATTTATTTATTTATTAGATTTTATTTTTTTATTATATAATAAAAGTGAGCTTTTGTTAAACCAAATATTGTGTTTTTTTCCATATACAACAACCTATCTGGACTCGATAAGAGAATCGATAAGGAATCGGTTCGATAAGAGGATTCGATAATAGGCTCGAACTCGATAATTCCTTATCAAACATCATCCCTAGTGTGTGTGTGTGTGTGTGTTGTGTGACACATCTTGTGATTGTGACGTTATGATAATGAGGACTTGTTTGCAACGCTTCCCTTTTTTTAATGTTTTTATTATCATCTGTGCCTCTTTATGCTTTTGTAACACAAAGAAGACACACAAGTATATGTTCTATGATCTATCATTACTATAAATGCATGTTTTAGAATAGAATAGAAAGTACTTTATTGATCCCTGGGGGAAATTCAGCACCACAGTTCGCTCACAATAGACAATAAACACTTAGGTATTTTTTACATGTGAATATTATAAATACAGTCTATTATACAGTATTATTCACATGTGAATGATATAAATACAGTCTATTATACAACATTATTCACATGTGAATGATATAAATACAGTTTATTATACAACATTATTCACATGTGAATAATATAAATACAGTCTATTACACAGCATTATTCACATGTGAATGATATAAATACAGTCTATTATACAGCATTATTCACATGTGAATGATATAAATACAGTCTATTACACAGCAGTATTCACATGTGAATAATATAAATACAGTCTATTATACAGCATTATTCACATGTGAATAATATAAATACTGTCTATTATACAGCATTATTCACATGTGATTAATATAAATACAGTCTATTATTAGGGTTGGGTATCGTTTGAATTCGAACAATTCCGATACCGATTCCGGTTCTTTGTTTCCATTCCGATTCCTGACGATCCTCGGTTCCGATTCTTTTAAGAGGCAGGGTCAAAAAAAAGTTTAGGATATTTTAAATGAGCTAGCTAACCTACAGTCTTTCTGAATGAAATAGTCTGACATTCTCCATCAATTTTAATTCTATTAACTTTTTATGAACTTTACTATAAATTCCTCACAGGGCTGTCTTCAACTAGAATATAAATATCAAATCTATGAACTTGAATATAAATATTATAAATTATGAATACATTTTCCCAGGGGTACACTTTCCTCAAGAGAGCTTTATTTTTGAAAACCTCATGAAAACACATTTACACACACAAGTGTATGAGGCTGCAGGTACTTAAACATGTTACCGTGCTCCTACTGATGGGCTAACCTGGTGCAGAAAAGCAAATAAACAATAAGAAACAACTTGCAAAACCCAGTCCAGATTAGCAGCAGGTACAGTATAAAATCAGAGACAGTTCTTGTTTAGGAAAATGACCATATCCGTCTTCTCAGGCAGGATGCGTGAGCGTTCTGGACAGATAGTGTCTCCTGCTGTGGAAAATACACGTTCACTGGGTGTGGAAGAAGCTTGAACGCATAAATAGGAGAAAGCGCGATCTGACAGCAAAGGATAAGTCTTTTGTTGGTTCCACCATCATGCAGCAGGGTCGTCAGACATAAGTATCTGTGGAACGTCCTGGTACATCTGCAGCTCTCTCTCCACTCGTTTCTTGATGGACATGGAGCTCTGTTATTTTGCGGTTATTTCTTTTTTTTTTGTAAAGTAAAGCCACACTTTCGACCGCCGACGCCCGCTATCCATGCCTGAGCTTGACTGACTCGCTCGGCTATGCTAACACTTCCGGGGGTGGGCGCTTCTTGGTTGGTGCTCAGCGGCTTCTTCTTCCGGTTCGGCGGACATTTTTTTTTTTTTTTTTTTTTCCCGGTCGGCGGACTGGGTATCGAAAATAGGAATCGAAATTTAAACTTTTGAACGATACCGGGAGAATCGGAAAGTTAGTCCCGGTTCCAATCGATACTCGATACCCAACCCTATTTATTATACAGCATTATTCACATGTGACTAATATAAATACAGTCTATTATACAGCATTATTCACATGTGAATTATATAAATACAGTCTATTATACAGCATTATTCACATGTGAATAATATAAATACAGTCTATTATAAAGCATTATTCACATGTGAATAATATAAATACAGTCTATTATACAGCATTATTCACATGTGAATAATATAAATACAGTTTTATTATACAGCATTATTCACATGTGAATAATATAAATAGTCTATTATACAGCATTATTCACATGTGGATAATATAAATACAGTCTATTATACAGCATTATTCACATGTGGATAATATAAATACAGTCTATTATACAGCATTATTCACATGTGAATAATATAGTCTATTATACAGCATTATTCACATGTGGATAATATAAATACAGTCTATTATACAGCATTATTCACATGTGGATAATATAAATACAGTCTATTATACAGCATTATTCACATGTGAATAATATAAATACAGTCTTATTATACAGCATTATTCACATGTGAATAATATAAATACAGTCTATTATACAGCATTATTCACATGTGAATAATATAAATACAGTCTATTATACAGCATTATTCACATGTGAATAATATAAATACAGTCTATATTTTCTATATTTCCCTCATCCATCCATCCATTTTCTACCGTTTGTCCCTCTCGGGGTCACAGGGGGTGCTGCAGCTCCCTCATTTTGGTACAATTAGTCCCATAGGACATAATATACATAGATAATCTGTTCCGGGGTCAAACTGTCCCCATAAAACCTGTATTAACTGTGCAGGCATTGTTTTTATTTAACATTCTCAGCTGTCAAGTGTAAAAATAAGTGAATCACTGTCATAAACCAATAAATAAAACTAAAACAAAGTAATGTATTAACATTCTTAACTGTAATAAAAGTCGACTACTACAAGTAAAACTACTTGCCATTTGTAGAGAGGAAAGGAAGGTGTTTGCGGAACAATACTTTCACCGAGCAATGTTTTCCAAGTGCAATGGATAGTGTTGCGCAGTATGTAGTAAGTGTATTTATAAGTATTTTATATGTTAAAAAAAATTAAATATTATATGCTCTTTTCTGTGGTTATCATCAGTCTTTTGCATGGCCGGTGTTCAAATAAAAAACAACCTTTGATGCTCACTGAGCTGAAAAGTCCCATGGGATTTGCTGAAGTCTCATGAGACTTTGCACGGGAGGAAACGTTGACTGACCTGTTTAGCTAAAGTAGCATTTTGGTTGGTTGAAATGTATTTCGACCATGTCTACAGTATCAATATGATGTATCAAATATTTAACATATTTTCAATGAGTTCTAAATACAATTCAATAAATTCACAACATTTTATCATAATTCTTCTTATTTGTACTTTGTAAACACTTTTAGTTTGAACAGCTTCTTAAACTGGATCATATTAGTACGTTGTTTGATTTCTTTACTTAATCCATTCCATAATTTAATTGTATATTCTGATATGCTGAAGGTTTTAAGTGTTGTACGTGCATACAAATGTTTTAAATTAGATATTTCTGTAAGGTTATATTTGAGAAGAATTGTTGTACATTCTTGGCTAGCAGGTTATAGTGTGCTTTTGCAAATGCACCAACCAAATCATTGAATTCCAATATCCTGGATTTAATAAATAAAGTGTTTGTATGTTCTCTATATCCAACATTGTGTATTATTCTAACTGATCTTAAGCATTTTAGCATCAGTTCATCTTTTGGACGTCGTAAGTGTAGCTGTTGGAAATAGCGAAAGGGAACCGAAAGTGAGACAATATTTCCTGCGGGGCGAAACATTGTACAAAACCCAAAACCAGTGAAGTCGGCGCGTTGTGTAAATGGTAAATAAAAACAGAATACAAAAATTTCAACCTATATTCAATTGAATAGACAAGATACTTAACGTTCAAACTAGTAAATGTTGTTATTTTTTGCAAATATTAGCTCATTTGGAATTTGATGCCTGCAAGGTGTTTAAAAAAAGCTGGCACAAGTGGCAAAGAAGACTGAGAAAGTTGCGGAATGCTCATCAAACACTTATTTGGAACACCCCACAGGTGAACAGGCTAATTGGGAACAGGTGGGTGCCATAATTGGGTATAAAAGCAGCTTCCGTGAAATCTTCAGTCATTCACAAACAAGGATGGGGCGAGAGTCACCACTTTGTGAACAAATGCGTGAGCAAATTGTCCAACAGTTTGGTCCGCCGGACCAAAAAGGAAAAGAACCATCCGGATTGTTCTAGGCGCAAAGTTCAAAAGCCTGCATCTGTGATAGTAAGGGGGTGTATTAGTGGCAAAGGCATGGGTAACTTACACATCTGTTAATGCTGAAAGGTACATACAGGTTTTGGAGCAAGGTCTTTTTCATGGACGCCCCTGCTTATTTCAGCAAGACAATGCAAAGCCACATTCTGCACGTGTTACAACAGCGTGGCTTCGTAGTAAAATAGTGCAGGTACTAGACTGGCCTGCCTGTAGTCCAGTCCTGTCTCCCATTGAAAATGTGTTGCGCTCTATGAAGGGTAAAATACCACAACAGATCTTTAGTCTGTTGAAAAACCTAAGCTGTACATCAAGCAAGAATGGGAAAGAATTCCACCTGAAAAGCTTCAAAAATGTGTCTCCTCAGTTCCCAAACGTTTACTGAGTGTTGTTAAAAGGAAAGGCCATGTAACACAGTGGTAAAAATGCCCCCGTGACAACTTTTTTGCAATGTGTTGCTGCCATTGAATTCTAAGTCAATGTTTATTTGCAAAAAAAAAAAGTTTCTCAGTTCAAACATTAAATATCTCATCTTTGCAGTCTATTCAATTGACTGAGATCGGTAGGTTGGAGTTCAAATCCCAGCCGAGTCATACCAAAGACTATAAAAATGGGACCCATTACCTCCCTGCTTGGCACTCAGCATCAAGGGTTGGAGTTGGGGGTTAAATCACCAAAATGATTCCCGGGCGCGGCGCCGCTGCTGCCCACTGCTCCCCAAGGGGATGGGTCAAATGTAGAGGACAAATTTCACCACATCTAGTGTGTGTGTGACAATCATTGGTACTTTAATCTTTAATCTTTAATATAAGTTGAAAAGGATTTACAAATCATTGTATTCTGTTTTTTTTACCATTTACACAATGTGCCAACTCCACTGCTTTTGGGCTTCGTATGATGAAATAAAACACACAATTTGCATGCATGAAAAAGTGTGTGCAGAAAGATTGCTCCTGTAATACACTTCCATTTGCTGCATGTCTCAACCTGTACTGTTGTTTTCCTGTCAGCCAGCCAGCTGACTTTCACTTCCGCTTCTCTGCACACGGACATCTTGTTCTTTTTTTTGTGTTCCTGCTGGCTTTCCACTTCTCCATGCGCGACACACGTAGATGCTGCTAAGCTAACACACGACTGATGTTTTCAGACGCCCATTATGTAAATCCCACTGCGAACGTTGTCGCCGTCACACTTTTAACTGCATCTCACCTCATTTATATCCACTCACTATTATCTTGTAACCTTTATGTAATGTGGACTTTGACATGCACTCTTATAACATCACTTTTTCCATTCATGCAATTAAGCACTTCATGTATGATAAGGAAACAATAATATGACTCATTTACCAAGAACCATTACTTTTTATATTTTATTTTTTTTATATTCATATGTATTTTCTTTGTGAATTGCATTAATGTATGTCAAATTTTTGGGATGTAACGATGAGAATTTAATATCACATTGACATAATTATCGTGGTATATTTGAATGTGCTCCAAATGTACTTATGAACACACTGAAATATTTTGACAAAGTATTTTTTAATACCTAAAATAAATAGACACCCAATAGAAAATCCACTAATTACATATACATACGTACACTCATGCACATAATCACGTTTCATCAAACATATATTAATGTTGTTGCCCTAAGGGAAACTGGGTAACACATGGCACACTGACAAAGCTTAACCTACGCTAAGCTCTTTTTGTTTTAAATATTGGTTTGTACTGTAGCACTTAGTTTTATTTAAATGAGGGGTGTAACGGTACACAAAAATTTCGGTTCGGTACGTACCTTGGTTTAGAGGTAACGGTTCGGTTCATTTTCGGTACAGTAAGAAAACAACAAAATATAAATTTTTGGGTTATTTTGTGTGAAATTATTAACACATTACCTTAAAATATCAAATAATATTATTTAGCTCATTCACGTAAGAGTCTAGACGTATAAGATTTAATCGGATTTAGCGATTAGGAGTGACAGATTGTTTGGTAAACGTATAGCATGTTCTATATGTTAGTTATTTAAATTACTCTTACCATAATATGTTATGTTAACATACCAGGCACGTTCTCAGTTGGTTATTTATGCGTTATATAACGTACACTTATTCAGCCTATTGTTCACTATTTTTTATTTTTTTTAAATTGCCTTTGAAATGTCTATTCTTGGTGTTGGGTTTTATCAAATAAATTTCCCCCAAAAATGCGACTTATACTCCAGTGCGACTTATATATGTTTTTTTCCTTCTTTATTATGCATTTTCGGCCGGTGCGAATTATACTCCGGAGCGACTTATACTCCGAAAAATACGGTACATTGGCAACAGATGAACATAATGGACACACAGTAGGTTCCAGAAGATCAGTTTTTGGGGAGTACACACCCACGACCCTATCACATTGACTTGACTATACAAGCTTGTTGGCACTGGATTTATTCCCACGTGGTAACGTGAATGGTCTCCTGTTGATGTTCTTGTTTACACAAACGCAGTGCACCAAATGTTAGTTTGACGTTTAATATAGTTCAATAATCTACTGCAGTAGAGCAGCATCTAGTGTTACACCAAATAATCACTTAATTAAATATTTAAACACAGTGTTGCTGTTCAAACTGTGTTTAATGTTACATATTAAAAATATACTTGTTAAATAAAACCGCATTGTTTTTAATGCATATTTAGGCCCACTACGCCACTGTTTTTTTTTAATGTTGGTTATTATGGTGGTACTTGGAGAGCCAAGTCTTTTCTGAGGTGGTCCTTGGTGAAAAAAGTTTGAGAACCACTGTTCTATTGTATTTATGGTGTGATAATGTGACATCCTGTTCCTTCTGTCCTCCCCCCCACTACAGGATGTCTCTGTACCCGTCTCTGGAGGACATGAAGGTGGACAAGGTGATGAGGGTAAGAAGTGCTTTGAAGAGAAAGTGTGCTGGAAATTTTCCAACGACAATAAAGCCGCGCAGAACCGTCTCCCAACAATAAGTTGTCTCCAGCAGAAGGGTCCATGTCACGGGCAGCGGCTCGCAATGCGGCGCTAATGTGAATAATGTGGTGCCAACACGAGGTTAAAGCACACTGGAGCCTTTCTCATAATGTACAACTTAAGTGTTTGTTTTTTCCCCAATAGATCCTCTTGTTGATTCACTCTTTATTTCCATGCACATTTCACTCATGCACATAGTGAATGTGGGACTTCACTCAATGCTAGTAATAATTTTCGCACATTAAAATAACAACAAAAGCAGTAGAAGTATTACATTCTGATTATTGCATTCAATACCTTTTGAACGCTGGTATTGTTTGTTTTGTTTTTTTTCATTTCCTTGTCTATGGTTAAGTCTGAACTTGTTGAAAAGATTGTATTTGGTAAAAGCGAAACCAATATATATTACATTTTTTGAGAGTTTTGAGAGGAGAGACATTTCTGAACCCCAAATATACACAGTACAGGCCAAAAGTTTGGACACACCTCATTCAATGCCTCTTCTTAATTTTCACAAATATTTACATTGTAAATTGTCACTGAAGGCATGAAAACTATGAATGAACACACGTGGAGTTATGTAACAAAAAAAGGTGAAATAACTGAAAACATGTTTTATATTCTAGTTTCTTCAAAATAGCCACCATTTTCCCTGATTACTGCTTTGCACACTCTTGGCATTCTCTCCATGAGCTTCAAGGGGTAGTCACCTGAAATGGTTTTCACTTCACAGATGTGCCTTATCAGGGTTGATTAGGGGATTTTCTTGCTTTATCAATGGAGTTGGGACCATCAGTTGTGTTGTGATTGATTGAAACTTTTATTAGTAGATTGCTCAGTACAGTACATATTCCGTACAATTGACCACTAAATGGTAACACCCAAATACGTTTTTCAACTTGTTTAAGTCGGGGTCCACGTTAATCAATTCATGGCCGGTACTGTAAGTGTATGTTTTTTAAAGGGTCTTATTATTCAAAACAAACCTGGTCGGCGCCTGTTCTTGTGTATTTGGAATCTCAATAAGTACCAAAAATGTGAAATCAAACCATAGAGGCATGGCGGAGATATTTATAAACCAATATTGCCTTCTTTCAAACTTGCTCTAAATTACCTTTTTGGAATTTAAGACTTTAGTGGTGTATTTTGCCTTAGTTATGTCAACAGATATCTACTACTATTAAATGTTATATAGACCCCAAGGAAGTTTTAAAATATAGCAAAAAAAAATCATAATATTACCCCTTTAAATTAATGCTAATTTAATCCAAACATATTGATGCATAACAATCAATGTTCTTACAATTATTAAAGCACTCAAGAGTGTAGTATCAGTGTTTCCCATAAATGTACCGTACTTTCCGGACTATAGAGCACGGCGGCATATGAGCGGCACCCATAAAAGTTTAGAAGAACCTTTTTTTTCCCATTTATTAGCCGCGCCGCACTGCACATATATACAGTACAGGCCAAACGTTTGGACACACTTTCTCATTTCAATGCGTTTTCTTTAATTTCATGACTATTTACATTGTAGATTGCCACTGAAGGCATCGAAACTATGACACCTGTAAAGTCAAAACTAGGGATGTCCGATAATGGCTTTTTTGCCGATATACGATATTCCGATATAGTCCAACTCTTAATTACCGATACCGATATCAACCGATACCGATATATACAGTCGTGGAATTAACACATTATTATACCTAATTTGGACAACCAGGTATGGTGAAGATAAGGTCCTTTTAAAAAAATAAAATAGAATAAAATAAGATAAATAAATTAAAAACATTTTCTTGAATAAAAAATAAAGTAAAACAATATAAAAACAGTTACATAGAAACTAGTAATTAATGAAAATGAATAAAATTAACTGTTAAAGGTTAGTACTATTAGTGGACCAGCAGCACGCACAATCATGTGTGCTTACGGACTGTATCCCTTGCAGACTGTATTGATATATATTGATATATAATGTAGGAACCAGAATATTAATAACAGAAAGAAACAACCCTTTTGTGTGAATGAGTGTGAATTAGTGTAAATGGGGAAGGGAGGTTTTTTGGGTTAGTGCACTAATTGTAAGTGTATCTTGTGTTTTTTATGTTGATTTAATTAAAAAAACCCAAAAAAAACCCGATACTGATAATAAAAAAACCGATACCGATAATTTCCGATATTACATTTTAAAGCATTTATCGGCCGATAATATCAGCAGGCCGATATTATTGGACATCTCTAGTAGGGATGTCCCGATCCGATATTTGGATCGGATTGGCCGCCGATATTTGCCAAAAAATGCGTATCGGCAAGGCATGGGAAAATGCCGATCCAGATCCAGTTTTAAAAGCAATTCCGGTAGGTGTTTTCCAACGCATAGATTTAAATAATACATTCCACTTTTCTGCTGCTCCCTAATTTCCGTTCCGCATTTTCCAGCACACCTTCAACACATCCACAGGTCTGTGTCCTAACCGTTAAGACGGCCATGTGAATTAAAAGTTACCGGTAAAAATGTCAGCTGTCTCTGTGCGATATAGAAAATGACTATATCGTGATATTCGAGTATATGTTCTCACGCAGTTGCTTTTAGCTGCTGGCATTACATGACAGGCTCTTCCCACTCCTTCTTGTGTCTGCTTCTCACAGACAGCAAGCGCACCTTCTTACATACGTCACATACTGTCACGTCATACGTCACATATGTATACGCCCTCTCCCAGCAGAGAGGTAGCAGCATGGCTAACGTTAGCTGTGATGCTAGCGTAGCCGTGTGAGCGGTAATAATGAAGGAATAATTAATTAATTCCCAAGAAAAACAGCAGGGGGTCCATCGTCTGGCGGTGGTTTGGCTTCAAGTGGGAATATGTCGGACAAACAACCGTAATTTGTCAAGTGTGGGCAATCTTCGTTCACAATCACAATCTTCGTTCAATGAATGTTCTGCAATTTGTCGTCCCCAAAGTAAGAACTGAACTGGGCAAGAAAGCATTTAGGTTTTCAGCAGCGAAGGCTTGGAATAACCTACAATCGAATATTAAACTTCAAACCCTTGTTACGTTGAATGAGTTTAAAGCTTCTGTGAAAGGACTGCAGTCTACCTTGTCTGTATGCACATGTGTTATGTGAGCAAGTTTTAATGTCGTAAATGTGATGTTTTATGTATTTGTTTACTGTTTTTAATGTAACCTTGCTGCTACCCTCTTGGCCAGGTCTCCCTTGGAAAAGAGATCTTTGATCTCAATGGGATTTTACCTGGTTAAATAAAGGCTAATAATAATAAGTAGGGCAAAAGCGTTGCTATAAAAAGTAGCGTTACTGCTAATATGTAGCATCATTTGAAAAGTCCCCTGCTAGAAAATGAAGAGTGTTTGAAACGCCGCATGTCAACATCTCCATTGTGTATTATTCAAACTCACCTAATTCAGCTGGCTAGTTGTTTTAAGAGTACTAAAACCCTTTTCAACATGAATCTGACAACTAAGTAGGCTAAATAACTTTAAACTTTAATACATGCTCGGATAAGGCCAGTATCGGCCAGTATCGGTATCGGATCGGAAGTGCAAAAACAACATCTGTATCGGATCGGAAGTGCAAAAACCTGGATCGGGGCATCACTAGAGATTCTCTAGTGAAAACCCTTTCAGGTTCAAGCTCATTGAGAGAATGCCAAAAGTGTGGCTATTTTGAAGAAACTACAATATAAAACATGTTTTCAGTTATGTCACCTTTTTTTGTTAAGTACATAACTCCACATGTGTTCATTTATAGTTTTGATGCCCTCAGTGGCAATCTACAATGTAAATAGTCATGAAAATAAAGAAAACCCAAATAATGAGGAGAAGGTGTGTCCAAACTGTATATTGTGAAATGAGTTATTTACACAGAAATATTTTAGAAATGTTTACCGGTATTTACATACAGTCGCGATCAAAAGTTTACATACACTTGTAAAGAACATAATGTCATGGCTTTATTGAGTTTCCAATCATTTTTACAACTCTTATTTTTTTGTGATAGAGTGATTGGGGCACATACTTGTTGGTCACAAAAAACATTCATGAAGTTTGGTTCGTTCATGAATTTATTATGAGTCCACTGAAAAATGTATCAAATCTGCTGGGTCAAAAGTATACATACAACAATGTTAATATTTGTTTACATGTCCCTTGGCAAGTTTCACTGCAATAAGGCGCTTTTGGTAGCCATCCACAAGCTTCTGGCAAGCTTCTGGTTGAATTTTTGACCACTCCTCTTAACAAAATTGGTGCGGTTCAGCTAAATTGGTTGGTTTTCTGACATGGACTTGTTTCTTCATCATTGTCCACACGTTTAAGTTTAAGTCAGGACTTTGGTAAAGGCCATTCTAAAACCTTAATTTTAGCCTTATTTAGCCATTCTTTTACCACTTTTGACGTGTGTTGGGGGTCATTGTCCTGTTGGAACACCCAACTGCGCCCAAGACCCAACCTCCGGGCTGATGACTTTAGGTTGTCCTGAAACAAAAATTGAGCTGTTTGGCCACAACACCCAGCAATATGTTTGGAGGAGTAAAGGTGAGGCCTTTAATCCCAGGAACACCATTCCTACCGTCAAGCATGGTGGTATTATGCTCTGGGCCTGTTTTAGCTTCCAATGGAACTGGTGCTTTAAATGGGACAATGAAAAAGGAGGTTTACCTCCAAATTATTCAGCTGAGATAGGCTCCAGCACCCCTACAACCCCAAGAGGGACACACGGTAAAAAATGGATGGATGGATGTTCACCCATGCGCATAAATAAACACAACCAGAGAATGAGAAGAAAGGAAAGGAAATGTACTTGCATTATTATTATTATATATTATGATTACAATAGTGCTTGATTTGATCTCTAATTAATTCTGACAGTAATATCGTTTATCGGCAATAATTTGTGGGACTATCGTCCAGCAAAATGTATTTTCGCCCAGGCTTACGTCAATGAGCTTAAAACTGTAGCACTTACGCAACCCATAGGGGGCTTCACAGGTACATTTTGAATGTTTGGCATGTCATTCAACACAATGAGTGGTACTAAATAGCCTGCGGTATGTATTTTTCATATATGTTCCGAAAAACTGTGTTGTTAAAATAGTCATTGGACGTAGCATAGCACATAGCATAACACGAAAAGTTGACAGCATTTTCACTGTTTTGATTTTCCCTCAGGCCCAGGCCCAGTTTGCCCATACCTCCACCCCCAACTCCACCATGCCAGCAGCCATCACCGAGGGGGGCGAGCAGCTGCAGCAGCCGGCTACTGCTGGGATGCTGTCATCCAGTAGGTGCCGTACATCATATGCGGATATCGTGGCCAAAATTATCACATTTATCGTTTGAATGTGCCCAAAAAGTACTTATGCACACTGAGATCTTTAGACCAAGTTATTTAAAAAAAAATCTAAAATAGACACTGTTAAAAAGCTACTATTTTGCATGTTTTGTGTTATGTTTCACTGATGGTGAATGTTGTATGTGGGTCTCCGTTTTATTTTTATATTTCAGCCTCTGTGTTTTATCTTACTGTTTATGATGTCTGATGTTGATGTGCATTGAACCACGTAACAAATAAAGATAGATTAACATGCGAAACAGATAGCAGCAGAAGACACAAAGCCATGATAACCGCTGGGCTCGCTTGAATGAAAAGTAGCGAAACAACAGAAGAATGAGTGCTGCGTAGTGCAGTCACCAGCTATGAACAAGAAATGAGCAAGTAGAATAACAAGAGTCTAGACAGAGAACAATATAAATAGCTATACAAAACAAATAAACTAGGCTGACCATATTCTGAGGACACATATATGCGTGCCAAGGCGGGCAGCACGCCAAGGCCAGGACTAAGTAAAAATTTGCCAATGATACTTGAACATGCTTTATAAATAATATATTTATTCAAATAAAGCAGTTTTTCTCCTCTATTGACAGCAGTGTTGGCGCTAGGAATTTTCAAAATGGGGTCCCATGGACCCCATCAAGTCATAAAAATGGGGTGCCACAGTAAATATTTGGGGTCCCACTTTTTTGTAAGCGTTTTGAAAACAAATGATAAACGTATGCATTGTCCATTTATATCTCACATTCTATGTTGTGTTTTGGAAAAAGGTGGTCATAAACGTTACTTAATTCATTAAAAGAAATAATAAAAAAAGAAGACAAATTTGTATGCATATGTAAATGTATTCAGTTTTAAACATTCATTCACTTTCTTCTTTCCTTCATGGATCTGAACTTTACCGCTGCTGGTAGTTTTTTCTATGTTTTTATTTAATAAGTTGTAGGTATATTTATTTCAGTATAAAAGTGTAAAAAGTGTTTTGCTTGGGTCATGAAATGAGGATAATGGTGTGCCAGGGCATGCATACATTTTATATTTAAAGCTTAAATCTCAACTTCAGATCTATTCCTCATTTCAAAATGTTTTAGTTTTTTTTAAGTTGTTTTTTTGTTTGTTTGTTTTCCACCCTTTTTTGTCAAACACAACTATGTTTTTTTATGGCAAACACACAAAATATGCAAAATCTTCCACCAAAAATATTTTTCATGTGTAATATTTGATGTAAAGTAATCGGGACCTTGGATAGGTCAATAATTCATAATAACATTGATTTTGATTCAATATTATGTTTTGAGCAATGACAGTTTGAAAGAAAAAAAACAGCTTTGTTTTATTAGTCAACATTGCAACTTTGTCTAAATTACATTTCACCTTTAAGCTTTTTTATTTCACTTTTGTTATGTTTTTGTTTATTTTAATGGTATTTTTAGAATGTGCCGTGGGCCTTTAAAACATTAGCTGTGGGCCGCAAATGGTAAAAAAATAAATAGATCTGCGTCTTCTCTGATTTCAATGCGTTAAAAAGACACAAAAAGTGTGTTAACGCCAACACTGCTTGACAGTACAACAAAATAAGTCACACTTATATTCTGTAACAATCACAGTTTTGGAAAAAAAAGTGCAGAGGTAGAAATATTCAAAATAACCTCTAAATTTAAATTTCCCGTCTGGGATTAATAAAGTATTTCTGATTCTGATTGTATATATATATATATATATATATATATATATATATATATATATATATATATATATATATATATATATATATATATATATATATGAGGTGGGGGGGGGGTAGTGGGGGGGGGGGGTAGTGGGGGGTGTATATTGTAGCGTACCGGAAGAGTTAGTGCTGGAAGGGGTTCTGGGTATTTGTTATGTTGTGTTTATGTTGTGTTGCGGTGCGGTGCGGATGTTCTCCCGAAATGTGTTTGTCATTCTTGTTTGGTGTGGGTTCACAGTGTGGCGCATATTTGTAACCGTGTTAAAGTTGTTTATACGGCTACCCTCAGTGTGACCTGTATGGCTGTTGACCAAATATGCCTTGCATTCACTTGTGTGTAAAAAGCCGTAGATATTATGTGACTGGGCCGGCACGCAAAGGCAGTGCCTTTAAGGCACGCCCCCAATATTGTTGTCTGGATGGAAATCGGGAGAAATTCGGGAGAATGGTTGCCCCGGGAGATTATCGGGAGGGGCACTGAAATTCGGGAGTCTCCCGGGAAAATCGGGAGGGTTGGCAAGTATGTCAATCAATCCTCTATCTCTGTCTCTGCCTCTGCCCCTCCCTCACGAATGTTACTGGGTGCAATTTGTTTAGTTTTTAACCCCTTCTTAACCCTGGACGTACATTGAAAATACACGCAACCCTGACTCAAAATGCCGGATATTTGAGGCATTTAAGAAACCCACCCCGGACAGCCCCGCAAAAGAGGACATGTCCGGGGAAAAGAGGACGTATGGTCAGTCTAAATAAACTGTAAATGAACACAAGACATTACTGTGTATGTCAGTAGCCAAAGAAGGATCTTTTGTAACTTGTTTTCAAATCATTTAAATGTCAAATAATACATTGTGATTTATATTGCGATTGCAAGAGGCTGTCGCAATATGGATTTGAGGCCATATCGCCCATCCCTGTCTATTTACTTTTATTAATACTGTTCTGTTCTTTATCAGGCCTTTTATTGTCATTGATCAGTTGCCTGCACAATGAAAGTTAGTTGACAAGACACAAAGGAGCAAAGTCCAAAAATCACCCCATACCGTAGTTACTGCATATAAACATTGGGTGGTTTGGAAAAGTACATTTCATTCTCTTAACAGTGCTGCAGAAAAGACCAATTAAGACAGTGGTCCCCAACCTTTTTGTAACTGCGGTCAACGCTTGAAAACTTGTCCCACGGACCGGGGGGGGGGGGGGGGGGGGGGTATTTTATTTATTTTGTCATAAAAAAAATACAATCATGTGTGCTTACGGACTGTATCCCTGCAGACTGTATTGATCTATATTGATATATAATGTAGAAACCAGACATATTAATAATAGAAAGAAACAACCCTTTTTGTGTGAATGAGTGTAAATGGGGGAGAGATGTTTTTTTGGTTGGTGCGCTAATTGTAAGTGTATCTTGTGGTTTTTATGGTGTTTTAATTTTTAAAAAAAGTATATATATATATTAGGGGTGTGGGAAAAAATTGATTCGAATTCGAATCGCGATTCTCACGTTGTGCGAATCAGAATCGATTCTCATTTTTAAAAAATCGATATTTTTTAAATTTTTATTATTTATAAAAAAAGTATAATTTTTAAAAAAAATTTTTTTAAATTAAGCAATCCAACAAAACAATACACAGCAATACCATAACAATGCAATCCAATTCCAAAACCAAACCCGACCCAGCAACACTCAGAACTGCAATAAACAGAGCAATTGAGAGGAGACACAAACACGACACAGAACAAACCAAAAGTAGTGAAACAAAAATGAATATTATCAACAACAGTATCAATATTAGTTACAATTTCAACATAGCAGTGATTAAAAATCCCTCATTGACATTATCATTAGACATTTAGTTTATGAGATCCGATGCAAGTGTAAGCCACTGTGACACTACTGTTCTTTTTTTTTTTATTTTTTTTTTATTAATGTTTGTAATGATAATATCAATGTGGGATTTTTAATCACTGCTATGTTGAAATTGTTACTAATATTGATACTGTTGTTGATAATATTCATTTTTGTTTCACTACTTTTAGATTGTTCCGTGTCATGTTTGTGTGTCTTCAATTGCTCTGTTTATTGCTATTCTGAATGTTGCTGGGTCGGGTTTGGTTTTGAAATTGTATTGCATTATTATGGTATTGTTGTGTATTGTTTTCATTTAAAAAAAATAATAAGTTTTTGAATCGAGAATCGTGTTGAATTGAAAAAAAATCGATTTTGAATCGAATCGGGACCCCAAGAATCGATTTTGAATCGAATCGTGGGACACCCAAAGATTCACAGCCCATATATATATATATATATATATATATATATATATATATATATATATATATATATATATATATATATATATATATATATATATATATATATATATATATATATATATATATATATATATATATATATATTCATTTATTTCTTGTACCACTAAATTAGGATACACCATAAAGCTGGCTACAGGGAACACAAATTATTTGTTTATAAAATCCAACATATTGTAATGTACAGATCTAACACAGGTTACCTACAAATATGCAACAATTCTTCTCAACAGGAGAGGGAAAATACAATTTTAGGGAAAAAAAAGAATTTAATGCACTTATATATCTGTATGTGGAATTAGACTATGGAATGGATAAATGATGGTTAGCATGAAAGTCGTCTTTTATGATCACCTTGTCTCTGGTGAGACACCTACTGTAGCGCTGGGGATGACCATCTGGTTGATATAACGCTGTGTAGGCGTGTGTAGGGGACGGCGTGGCGAAGTTGGTAGAGTGGCCGTGCCAGCAATCGGAGGGTTGCTTGTTACTGGGGTTCAATCCCCACCTTCTACCATCCTAGTCACGTCCGTTGTGTCCTTGGGCAAGACACTTCACCCTTGCTGCTAGTTAGCGCCTTGCATGGCAGCTCCCGCCATCAGTGTGTGAATGTATGGGTGAATGTGGAAATACTGTCAAAGCGCTTTGAGTACCTTGAAGGTAGAAAAGCGCTATACAACTATAACCCATTTATTTATCATTTATAGTCTCTTACGATCGGCCACTGTGCAACCAGACAACCAAGGACAACGTGCTTTCGGATAAATAAAAGTCGGATTTCCGTGGGCAATGTTTTAGGTGTAAGGAGACAAGAGAAACTCCGTATTCAAATGTCCTGACCTAAGCTTTTTCTTTGGCTTCCCGTGCCTTACAGGTTCCACCATAGCTCTGATAAACACATCTCTTGTGTTCTACTTTGCAAATGTTTGTTGTGATTGCATCAAAAATAGCATCATGTAATCTTTTTTTTTTTTACTATCATCCTCATCAAGTCAGCGAGTAGAAAAGACCCAAATGTGTCTAACTTCTCTCCTTTCACTCTTTCTCGTGAGATTTGGGCTTTCTTTTGTTGTTTTTAAATGTCTACTAGCTGATGGTCGCCATGGATACCGGCCCTGGCTGTTGTGTTGGGACTCAAAGGGATAATAACGAGAGAGGAGGAATGAAGAGGAAGTGTGGGAGGAGTTAGTTTTACTGGCAGGCAAAAGGAACTTGCTCTATCCAAGTTGATGAATGGCATTTTAAAACCGCATTCATCAACGTATTTTCTTCAACATAACAAATAAACCTATTTCTGATGATCATTGTTCAATACTAAAAGTGATTATTTTTTTAACTATTTAAAAATACACAGAAAAATGGAAAAAAAACATTAATTATTATGAAATGGAATAAAATAAATTATTTCGACCCTAATCAAGATTATGCTGTTTTTTGAAACAACATTCTAGTTGTGGATTTCCCTTGTATAAACTGACAGTGTACCGTTCATTCCTGTCAATGTCTTTGAAAAGTTAAATGTGGTAAATATTGCTCAAGTGTCTCAAACTGCAACAATATTTTTTTTTAATGATTGTGTCAACATTCTAATCCTTTCTGTTCAGGCTTGTACCCTAACCTGGAGGAGCTGGGAGAGTACATGGGTCTGAGCCTCAACAGTGATGAGGTGCAGCAAAACCTGTCCTTGCTGCCCGTGGCCAACAATGTACGTGAAAAAGCACGGCCCAAATATATGCTATACATACACCACAGCTCACAAGTTAACTCACCGTATTTTCCGGACTATAAGGCACACTTAAAATCCTTTTTTCCCCCTCAAAATTAGACAGTGCGCCTTCTAACCCGGTGCGTCTAATTAAGTTTGGTTGAGCTTACCCACCTCGAAGCTATTTTATTTGGTACATGGCGTAATGATAAGTGTGACCAGTAGATGGCAGTCACACATAAGAGATAAGTGTAGGCTCCACTATGATGGCAATATGACTCAAGTAAACAACACCAAAATTATATATATTCCATTGAAAATGTAGAACATCACACACGGCGCTCAAAAATGTATCAAAATGTTTTAGTACGACTTTGATAAGTTATGAACAACTTCAACATACGAGTATTATTATGGTGTGTTTATAAGGTAAGACATATTATCCGGCGTTTTGTTTCGCAATATGCAAAAGCAACTTTTCTTACCTTCTGGTACCTACTGATCTGTATTTAGGATCTGCATAAATCCTGAAAAATTGCGCGTGTCCGCCTTTGTAGTCCGTAGTCGATAAGCTTCTTCTTTTTCTCCATCTTCTTGTTATGGGACATTCATCCTCCACTGTTGCCATTTCTAATATAAAGTAGTGTAAAATTCTTACTCATATCGGTCAGTAAACTCGCCACGAAAGCGCTAAAACATACCCGTGTAGTGAGTTTACATTATTCACCCAAGGAACTTTAGTTATTAGAGAGTTCCGGTCGGACGGTTTTTCACGGGACACATACTCATTTACATCCTTTGGTTTTAGCCCTCCCAGTTCTACTGTTTCCAGGGAATTATTTTTTAGTTTACATTGTAAACATGAGCAAAAACAAGAAAAAAAAAGTTTTTAAGGAAATAAAAACATGGACCTAATCACTGTAGTATCGGTATATCCTCTAGTTCTTGTTAAAAACATGAATACCGTATTTTTCGGACTATAAGTCGCACTTAAAATCCTTTCATTTCTCAAAACTCGACAGTGCGCCTTATAACCCGATGCGCCTAATGTACGGAATAATTTTGGTTGTGCTTACCGACCTCGAAGCTATTTTATTTGGTACATGGTGAAATGATAAGTGTGACCAGTAGATGGCAGTCACACATAAGAGATACGTGTAGACTGCAATATGACTCAACTAAACAACACCAAAATGTAATATGTTCCATTGAAAGTATAAAATATTACACACGGTGCTCAAAAATCTATCAAAATGTTTTAGTAGGACTTTGGTAAGCTATAAAGCCGCACAGCTTGAAGGATTGTACTCTGCTTCAACATAGGAGTATTATTATGGTGTGTGTATAAGGTAAGACATATTATCCGGCGTTTTGTTTCGCAATATTATACAAAAGCAACTTTTCTTACCTTCTGGTACCTGCTGATCTGTATTTGGGATCTGCATAAATCGTCCGCCTTTGTAGTCTGTGCCGACACCGTAGTCGATAAGCTTCTTATTTTTATCTATCTTCTTGTTATGGGACATTCATCCTCCGCTGTTGCCATTTCTAATATAAAGTAGTGTAAAGTTATATCTGTCAGTAAACTCGCCATGAAAGCGCTAAAACATACCGGTGTAGTGAGTTTACATTATTCGCCCAAGGAACTTTAGTTATTAGAGAGTTCGGTCGGACGGTTTTTCATGGGACACATTTCCGGCGTTGTTATTCCACTATTGAGCCACGGATGAGGAGATGCTGCTCCGTTATTGATTGAAGTAAAGTCTGAATGTCATTAAAACAGTTAGCTCCATCTTTTGACACTTCTTCCACTCACGTCCTCGCACGCTACACCGCTACAACAAAGATGATGGCGAGAAGACGCTGTTGAAGGTGAGCCACGTAAATAAGACCGCCCACAAAACGGCGCATCCTGAAGCGACTGTCAGAAAGCGACTTGAAGATGATCTGTAAAACATCATCCATGCAACATTTTGACCAAAGAACCACCATTACATGTTATGTAGACCACAAGGAAGTATTTTACATTTAGGAAAAAAAAATAAAAACAATAGACCTGACTAAACCCGCTTATCGGCAGAGTGCCTTATAATCTGGTGCGCCCTATGGTCTGGAAAATACGGTACCATGCTCATTTTGCAAGGCGGACCTTGTTTTTATGGCAGTACAACTGTGACACGCGAGCATTTAAAGCGGAGACATGATGTCGGACATCTGGAGGGAGGATGTGTTCACAGCCTCAAGTAAGAGTACTATTAGCTTCTTCATGGCTAGAAGTTGTGTGAAAAATAACCTAAAATAACCATTTTAGCCAAAAGTCAGCCACCTAAACTTTGTCTACATCAATGCAAGCACGCTTTAAAGCAGCGGCAATTTGCAATGCCGTGAAAAAGGCACTTTAACAAACACATAGAGACATTTTAAGCCAACATTTTAGGGATTAATCAAAGACAGAATTCTACACATAAAGTCTATTAGAGTGCTCAAACTGCAAAGACTCAATCAATAGTCAAAATACCAGTGTGCAGCTTTTTAAACATCACAAAATTCCTTTTCATTTTGGGGAAGTTAGATATTGTGTCTTTTTGTTTGTTTCATTGCTGGTGTATTGTTTTTTTTTTAGCACTTTGCCTTTCCTTTCTTTTAAATGGACAACATTTTAATAATCATTTACATTTTTGTAACGGTTTAATGAGCAGCACAGTTACAGTATAAATTAGTGATTTCCGATAATGGCTTTTTGCCGATATCCGATATTCCGATATTGCCCAACTCTTAATTACCGATACCGATATCAACCGATACCAATATATACAGTCGTGGAATTAACACGTTATTATGCCTAATTTGGACAACCAGGTATGGTGAAGATAAGGTCCTTTTTAAAAATATTTATAAAATAAAATTTAAAAACACTTTCTTGAATAAAAAAGAAAGTAAAACAATATAAAAACAGTTACATAGAAACGAGTAATTAATGAAAATGAGTAAAATTAACTGTTAAAGGTTAGTACTATTAGTGGACCAGCAGCACGCACAATCATGTGTGCTTACGGACTGTATCCCTTGCAGACTGTGTTGATATATATTGATGTATAATGTAGGAACCAGAATATTAATAACAGAAAGAAACAACCCTTTTGTGTGAATGAGTGTAAATGGGGGAGGGAGGTTTTGGGGGTTGGTGCACTAATTGTAAGTGTATCTTGTGTTTTTTTATGTTGATTAAATAACAAAAAAAAACCAAACAAAAAAAACGATACAGATAATTTCCGATATTACATTTTAAAGCATTTATCGGCCGATAATATCGGCAGGCCGATATCGGACATCTCTAGTATAAATAAATATTTATGAATGAATTAGTCAACTTTGTTGTTAGTAAGCACATCGATGGAAAAATTACAGCCATTAAATATGTGTACATGTTATTATCCGATTAGTTGACTAATTGTTAACACAAGCAATGCCAAACTATTAATCAATTTAAACTATTATACAAACATGGGGTCTGGTTCAAATATAGAGATGAGGGTCTTTAAATTGACCTGCTGCTGTACTCTGTCTCAAAGTGTTAACATGTGCTCAATGTTTCCTTACCATTATTGCTATGTTGTCTATTACCATTATTGCTATATTCATTGTTCCTACATTGTTGATACAAATTATTGTTACAGTGTTATAATTATTGTTACCTGTGGTAATGCCACTATGATACATCATCTGTATTATAATCCTTGAACAAAGTAAGAGTGAAATTTATGTGAATAATCACTGAATGGAGAACTGGGGGTGGGATTAAATCAATTATCTTCTTCCCACTCCCTTTCAGGCAAAACTGGACAATCATGCATTACATACTATACATGACCTTTTGCACTATATTAATTTATATTATCATGTGTTGTCAACTTTGTACTTTTTTATGTCATTGCCTGAAATAAATAAATAAATAAAAAAATGAAAATGAATCAGTGACTCATCGACTATCAAAATAATCGTTAGTCGCAGCCCTACTTTGAAATGCAGTTAAATTGCCATAATGGAGGTGATTTTTATTAGTTTAGGGGAACGTTCCACGCTTTGTATGGAGATACACGATTTCCTGCGGACCCCGTGTCAGCCGGGGGATTCAAAATAAAAACATTGTCAGATAGAGGGATCCGTGTTTGTGATTAGTATTAATAGGGATTAATCGGCAATGAGGATTATGTACTTTTTTTTGGAAAATCGTCCTATACATATATACCGTATTTTTCGGACTATAAGTTGCAGTTTTTTTCATAGTTTGGCCGGGGGTGCGACTTATACTCGGAGCGACTTATGAGTGAAATGATTAACACATTACTGTACAATATCAAATAATATTATTTAGCTCATTCACGCAAGAGACTAGACGTATAAGATTTCATCGGATTTAGCGATCAGGAGTGACAGATTGTTTGGTAAATGTATAGCATGTTCTATATGTTCTAGTTATTTGAATGACTCTTACCATAATATGTTACGTTAACATACCAGGCACGTTCTCAGTTGGTTATTTATTTTAAATTGCCTTTCAAATGTCTATTCTTGGTGTTGGGTTTTATCAAATAAATTCCCCCCAAAAATGCGACTTCTACTCCAGTGTGACTTATATATGTTTTTTCCTTCTTTATTATGCATTTTCGGCAGGTGCGACTTATACTCCGGTGCGACTTATACTCCGAAAAATACGGTGTGTGTATATATATATATATATATATATATATACACTACCGTTCAAAAGTTTGGGGTCACATTGAAATGTCCTTATTTTTGAAGGAAAAGCACTGTACTTTTCAATAAAGATAATTTTAAACTAGTCTTAACTTTAAAGAAATACACTCTATACATTGCTAATGTGGTAAATGACTATTCTAGCTGCAAATGTCTGGTTTTTGGTGCAATATCTACATAGGTGTATAGAGGCCCATTTCCAGAAACTATCACTCCAGTGTTCTAATGGTACAATGTGTTTGCTCATTGGCTCAGAAGGCTAATTGATGATTAGAAAACCCTTGTGCAATCATGTTCACACATCTGAAAACAGTTTAGCTCGTTACAGAAGCTACAAAACTGACCTTCCTTTGAGCAGATTGAGTTTCTGGAGCATCACATTTGTAAGGTCAATTAAACGCTAAAAATGGCCAGAAAAAGAGAACTTTCATCTGAAACTCGACAGTCTATTCTTGTTCTTAGAAATGAAGGCTATTCCACAAAATTGTTTGGGTGACCCCAAACTTTTGAACGGTAGTGTATATATATATATATATATATATATATATATATATATATATATATATATATATATATATATATATACATATATATATATATATATATATATATAATCGATCAGAACATTCCTAATTTGAAAAAATAAATACATTCTCATTTTCGTTTAACATAATAATGTTATTAGCAATTTTAACGCAGTCAAGGTTCTGAAAAACCTCTGGTGTTTTCTTTCTCCTAAAACATACTTTATTAAACACCTGTGAGGATGCTCTCATTTCAAACCAAGCAACTGGATGAAAAGAAAAACTGTTTTTAGGCAAAGGATAAGAGCTTTGAGCTGCTTGTCTATGAGAACACGGCGTGGCGATTGTGTTATGAAGGCTTGGAGCACTTAGTGGGAGGGTGTGATGTCTTCACTGCCTTCTGTCTGTGGTGTGTGTGCGTGTTTGTGTTTGTATGGTTGTGTGGGTGTGCATGTGTGTGTGTGTGTGTTCCACATCACCCTCACATGGAAAAAAATCTGTGCTCTTCACCATTTGGTCACCTCCACAATCGTGTTTTTCATTCCGATAGAAATTTAGTCAAAGGCAAAAAAAAAGCTGAAGTGATGGAGGAGGAGATAGAAAATATTAATTTCTCCCACGTTGGACACCTGCGTGTGATTCAACAGTCCTTTTGCTGAATTTGAATGTCTAAACTTTCCTTTCCCTTTCAGCAAGTGGCGGTGCCCTCCTACTCAGGTGTGGCGGGGATGGTGTGTCCTATTACGGGCTCCGACGTCGGCATCAGGAGGGCCGAGGTCCGCCAAGGGCTGCGGGAAATCATCCTGTGCAAGGACCAGGACGGCAAGGTTGGACTGCGCCTCAGGGCCATTGACAACGTGAGTCAGTGTATCTTCGCTCTTTGATTCCTCCACACGCTGAATTATTGATCTGGTGTCGGGTTACACCACATATGTCAGAGTCAAGGCCCGCGGGCCATATCCGGCCCGCGAGAAGGTTTTTTACGGCCCTTGGGATGATCTTGATTTATTATTAGAACCGGCCCGCAGACCGCAGATCTTTTACACGCACCAAGCGGATGCCGGTCCAAGGTTCCGAAAGGGGGCGAGCGGCCCGCCGGGACGCGCCTGCCGGCCGAAGGGCTGCAGCCCGGCCGTCAGTCGCGGAGCCCGCCGTGCCACGCGCGCCAAGGGGGCGGGCCGAAACCCGGCCCCGAGGCCCTGAGACTTCTGCTTTGTTTCCCCAAACCGCGCGTCACCGCCGGGCCCGCACCACCGTCAGGCTGCAGCCCGAGCGTCGGTGGCGGAACCCGTCATGTGCCGCGCGCGCCAAGCGGAGCGGGGGGGTCAAGCGGGCCGAAACCCGCAGGCCACCCCCTCACCACGAGGCCCTGAGACTTCTGCGTTTGACCCCTACGCGCGGCCCGTCGGGACGCGCCCGCCGTCAAGCCACGAGGGCCAGCCGTCGGGTCGCGGAGCCCGCCGTGCCACGCGCGCCAAGGGGCGGGCCGAAACCAGCGGGGGGTTTCGGGCACCCAACTCGCCTCCCTCCCACGGAGGGAGGAGGGGGGTTTAATGTGAACATTACTGTGCAATCACATATTTAGAGTTTTTACTCAATTCAAGTTTAAAAGTTAAAGTTTAATATTTGTTTTCACTGCATGTTACTTCTCCTTAAACAAAGTGTTGTTTTTGATTTATAGATTTTTGCACTTTATTTTATTGTATTTCAATTTAATTATATTTTAAAAATATTTCAGTTGAGTGGATGATAGAAAATTGCTATTATTGTTTTTTTCTTTGAAGTAAATTTAGCCCACTTTTGCTAAAATAGAAAATATAGGCTACTGATGGTGCCTTGAATACCGGTTTCTTTCATTTAATGTTCATGTTATGGGGATTTTTATATAAAGGAAATTTGTCTTTTGTGTCTGTTGAAAATTAAAGATTACTGACAGAGCCATAAGAAAATATTGCTTTATTTATCTGATCATATTGGAATATATTTGTTAGGTTTTCAGTAGGTTCAATTAGGTTCACTAGACTATATGCGTCATTTAAAAAATTTTCAATGAACATTCGAACAGTCCGGCCCTCGGCTTGTAGCTAAATTTTTTATTTGGCCCTCCGTCCATTTGACTTTGACACCCCTGGGTTACACGAACACTTAGCTCATCCTTGGAGGGACACCAAGAAAACCGGACCTTCTTATATAAGGACCTCGGGAGTTGTTTTGCTTAACTGCACAGAGTAGAAGACAGCGAGGGTGCAGCGGTTGTTATGCATGTATGTATGTATGTATGTGTGTACAGTTGTGCTTATAAGTTTACGTACCCTGGGAGAATTTATGATTTCTTGGCCATTCTTTAGAGAATATGAATGATAACACAAAAACCTTTCTTCCACTCATGCTTAATGGTTGTGTGAAGCTATTTATTGGCAAACAACTGTTTACTCTTTTTAAATCAAAATGACAAAAGAAAGTACCCAAATGACCCTGATCAAAAGTTTACATACCCCAGTGACTTCGATCTGATAACATGCACAAAAGTTGACACAAACAGGTTTGAATGGCTAATCAAGGTTCCAATCCTCACCTGTGACATGTTTGTTTGTAATTAATGTGTGTGTATAAAAGCTCAGTGAGTTTCTGGGCTTCTGACAGATCATTGCATCTTTCATCCAGTGCTGCACAGATGTTTCTGGATTCTGAGTCATAGGGAAGGCAAAAGAATTGTCAAAGGATCTGCGAGAAAAGGTAAATGAACTGCATAAAACAGGAAAGGGGTATAAAAAATATATTCAAGGAATTGAGAATGCCAATCAGCAGTGTTGAAACGCTGATTAACAAGTGGAAAATGAGGGATTCGGTTAGACCAGCAAAGATTTCAGCCACAACAGCCAGGAAAATTGTTCGAGATGCCAGAAGAAAGCCATCAGTCCAAATTACTTTGTTCCAGAAGTTTTGAGGCTTGTCTCTGTGCTGTTTGGCGTAATGTAAGCGGGATACTTTGTGACATTTGCGCAGAAATTGCTTTCTTCTGGCGACTTGACCATGCAGCCCATTTTTGTTCAAGTGCCTCCTTATTGTGCATCTTGAAACAGCCACACCACAATTTTTCAGAGAGTCCTGTGTTTCAGCTGAAGTTATTTGTGGATTTTTCTTTGCATCTCGAACAATTTTCCTGGCAGTTGTGGCTGAAATCTTTGCTGGTCTACCTGAATCCCTCATTTTCCACTTCTTAATCAGCGTTTGAACACTGCTGATTGGCATTCTCAATTCCTTGGATATCTTTTTATACCCCTTTCCTGTTTTATGCAGTTCAATTACCTTTTCTCGCAGATCCTTTGACATTTATTTTGCCTTCCCCATGTCTCAGAATCCAGAAACATCTGTGCAGCACTGGATGAAAGATGCAATGGTCTGTCAGAAGCCCAGAAACTCACTGACCTTTTATACACACACATTAATTACAAACAAACATGTCACAGGTGAGAATTGGAACCTTAATTAGCCATTCAAACCGGTTTGTGTCAACTTTTGTGCATGTTATCAGGTCAAAGTCACTGGGGTATGTAAACTTTTGATCAGGGTCATTTGGGTCATTTTGATTTAAAAAGAGTAAACAGTTGTTTGCCAATAAATAGCTTCACACAACCATTAAGCATGAGTGGAAGAAAGGTTTTTGTGTTATCATTCATATTCTCTGAAATATGGCCAGGAAATCATAAATTCTCCCAGGGTATGTAAACTTATGAGCACAACTGTATGTATGTATGTATTTTCAATATCAGATTTGAAGCACTTTGGAGTGTTTCGACTGGCAAAAAAATCTGATCCGTGTCACTTGAGGGCAAATAAATCAGTTTTGATGTGCATTGTAACAGGGCCTTTGTGTAGTACTAACTCGACCATGAATGTCAGCTTTACAGATGCCACGTAGTTTGACGTGGTAAAGATGTCCAGTTCATTTATTAATTAATGTATTCATTTATTTGATGCAAATATAGTTTATTTGAGGTGTGGCACCTATTTCAATCAATGTTGTCAGAAATAGAGGCTGTACCTAGTAAATATATAAATAAATAAATGTGGCATGGCGTCAAGTTGAGCCTGTATATTCAAATATCCTTGTCGTATCCCTTTTTTTTTACTCTTTCTTATTGTTTCTCCTTGTTATTCTAACTCTTCTTGTTCCTCCTTTCCTTATCGCAGGGAGTGTTTGTTCAGCTGGTACAGGCCAACTCCCCCGCTGCCTTGGCCGGCCTGCGCTTTGGCGACCAGGTACTTCAGGTCAACGGGCAGAACTGCGCCGGCTGGAGCGTGGATAAGTCCCACAAGGCCCTGAAGGCTGCGGCCGAGACCCGCATTGAGATGGTGGTCAGGGACAGGTGAGGGTTGTAATTTAACATTGTTTGTTTTAGGCGTTACTTTTTATTCAGGTGTGGAATGACTGCATTTATTTTCTCTTTGCTGCTGCCTGCCGCACCCTAAGTCTTCAATAATGCTGCACAATTCACAAGAAGTTCTAATACCATTGTTGGACCATGGATAATCTCTTGAATCATGTTTACATTTTTGCACAGTGTTAAATAACCAGGATTATCATTCTCCTGTTTTATAACCATAATCTATTCCCTTTACAAACTCATTTACTTTGGCTCCCTCTGTTGGCTGTTTAATCCATTGCACTTAAAACAGATGTACTACAGTGGAACCTTGATTTACAAACCCCTTTAATATGCAAACTTTTCGATTTACGAACTTTTGGATGAAGCCATTTATGCATTTGCACGTGTATCACGTCTCTGTAGACCAGACCTGGGCAAGTTAAGGCGCGGTGGCCGCATCTGGACCGCCGGACATTCCCCCCCAAATTTTTTAGATCTTTAGGATGGAAACGGTAGCTGCCATTATGATGTGCAGTGATGTTTTCAAATGACCGTAAGTCTTGAACTATACACATACTTGCCAACCTTGAGACCTCCGATACCGGGAGGTGGGGGGTGAATGGGCGCGGTCGGGGTGGGGCGGGGGCGTGGTTAAGGGCGTGGTTAATAGGGGAGTATATTTACAGCTAGAATTCACCAACTCAAGTATTTCATATACAGGTATATATATATATGTATATGTATATGTATATGTATATATATATATATATATATATATATATATATATATATATATATATATATATATATATATATATATATATATATATATATATATATATATACATATATATATATATGTATGAAATACTTGACGACTCAGTGAATTCTAGCTATATATATATGTATATATATTTATTTTATTATACATATAAATAAAATAAATACTTGATTTTCAGTGTTCCGGGGGCTATCCAGTAGATGGCAGTATTGTCCTGTTTAACTTCTCCTCCGTTCATGACTCGGCCACTGTGTTCAATGGAGAAGTCTGTTTTACAAAATGTACAGGCAACATACTCCTTCCCCTTCGAACTGTCCTGGATGAACTGAAATTCTTGTTTCCATTCGTTTTGGAACTTGCAAGCGTATTTCTTCATCTTGCTCGTCGACGGCGTCGCCATGTCTGTAACTTCCTCGTTCTTCTGCTTTGTCTCCTTGTTGTGTGCGCAGTTGTGCACTCTACTCTCTAAAAGCCGTAGATGTTATGACGTCATTGGGCAGGCAAGCTGTTTATATTGTGGGAAAGCGGACGTGAGAACAGGCTGTCTCCACTCAGGTCCGCATTGAGCTGGAGGGGGCGTGGCCTCCAGCTCTGGCTGAATACCGGGAGTTTGTCGGGAGAAAATTTCTGCCGGGAGGTTATCGGGAGAGGCGCTGAATACCGGGGGTCTCCCGCTAAAAACGGGAGGGTTGGCAAGTATGACTATACAAAGTGTGAAGGGGGGCGTTGCCTGCGGGCCTGCCACGGAAGACAGCGACAGGTGAGTAGATGGCCCAGGTCCTGTCGCCTTTATTAGCAGCATCCGGGACGAGACACGGAGTTGGGAGTTGGAGAGAGACACACGCACCGAGAGCGCACGCATCAACACGTCTGAGAAAGACTGCTGAAAAGCAATCCAGACTGTTAAATGAAAATAAAAAGACTGTATTCAAACTGTCTACCGGGCTCACGAAGATCTATCGGACTCAGGAGAACCCTCGTAGCAGAGAGACTTTTACACAAAGTATTTTAATGGATGGAATCTGGCCTTTTGCATGATATACTAGTTACTATGGTAATCACAGCAGCTCAGACGAGGTACCAAGGAATGTGGGTGGGGAGTGTTTCCACAGAGTGTTTCCAGAGCAGCCAGCCTGGGTGTCAGGGACAGACGCGGAAGGAGATTTTTACAACAAAGTTTTAAAGCTTAGTGATGTATCAGATCGTAGGTGGGTTTATTTTTTACCCTTCGCATTCATATTTTGCTGTGTTTGTTGCATTTTTGTTGCGTTTCGCTTGATTGTAAAATATGTCGATTGAGAGGGGGTGTGACGTTCATACGTTGTCAATATTCAGTGTTTTATCCTTCATAGTTAATATTGTAAGTCCCACATTCTTTATTTTCATTTATATTCTGGGAGTCTCATTCAGTAAAAAAAAAAAGTGAAATTCCATTCAGTT
The DNA here is from genome assembly GCF_033978785.1 of Entelurus aequoreus. Lineage (NCBI taxonomy): Eukaryota > Metazoa > Chordata > Actinopteri > Syngnathiformes > Syngnathidae > Entelurus > Entelurus aequoreus. The sequence continues at coordinate 13,232,526 of NC_084737.1, read as the reverse complement.
TTTTAAGGCGATCTGTCTTAACGTTTTTAGCATTCGATCAGACATTATTGTGAGTTTTTGTATTAGTGCAGTGTTTCCCATAAACTGCCAAGATACCTGTGGCGGTGGGGGTGTGACTATGGGCGTGGTCACCATGACATCATTGAGTAATTTGCATAATTTACTACAATGATATGATTTTCTCTAAAAAGGCTCAAAAAATGTATACTTACTAATTAATAATAACAGTTTTGTTTTAAACGTCCATCCATCCATCCATTTGACAATATAATTACAACACTTTATGTACATATTTATATACAGATTTGAACAATAAGTTATTCACTGAAATATATTTATTAATTGTGGTTCTTACAAAAAATATATCTTATAAAATATAAAAGCTAAAATGTCTCTTAAAGCTCTGCCCTCTTAATTAGTGCATACTAAATAATTTAACTTTAGCCTACTACTACAACCATATTATTTACCAGCAACATAAAGTGAAACAGAGGCAGAGGTGTCCTGCCACAGTCAGTAACAAATAAACAGAAAACAGTAGTGGTCAAATACAAATAAAGCAACAAGAGAAGTATCCTACTCTTCTCTTTTGTAAAGTAAATCTGAACAGCCTATATGGGCATCTACATCAACTATATCATTTGCCTGAGAAGCTGGACAGGACAAAAAAAATAAAAAAATAAATAAAATAAAATATTTTTTATTTTTTTAATTTATTTTTTTAATTTTATTTGTGGCGGACGTAATTCTTTCGTGGCGGGCCGCCACAAATAAATGAATGTGTGGGAAACACAGTAGTGTTCCTAAAAATAGATATACCGGCCCCCAGACACATTTTTTTCCTCTAAATTTGCCCCCCCCCCCGAGTCAAAATAATTGCCCAAGCCTGCTGTAGATGAATGCTTAATTCATGCGCCTGCAGGCATGAAAACTTCACTTGCTGTGCAGGAGAAGTCACGTCTCAACATTCCAGCACGTGTACCGTATTTTCCGCACTATAAGGCGCACCGGATAATAAGGCGGACCTTCAATGAATGGCCTATTTTAAAACGTTGTGCATATATAAGGCGCACCGCATTATAAGGCGCATAGAATAGATGCTACAGTAGAGGCTGGGGTTACATTATGCATCCATTAGATGGAGCTGCGCTAAAGGGAATGTCAACAAAACAGTCAGATAGGTCAGTGGTGCGAACATTTACCGTACGTGCTCCCGTTTTATCCACCGTGCGGTTCACAGGAATATCAAAGGTGAGTGGAACCTCGTCCACGTTGATGATGTGCTCTGGCCGGATCTTTTTTTCAGCAATCTTGTTTTTGCAATATGCGCGGAAAGTGGCCAGCTTTTCGTGGTAGTCTTTTGGCAGTTGCTGTGAAACAGTAGTTCGTGTGCGGATGGAGAGATTACGTCTTTTCATAAACCGAAAGCACCAAGAAGCACCGCCTTTAAAATCATTAATGTTAAGTTCGCTTGCTAGCGCTGTTGCGTTCATTCGATTAGTGATTGTACTGACACTTCTACTTTCTGCTCTTTGTTCAACAACCCACTGTTCGAGTTTGTCCTCCAACTGTAGCCAGTGTTTCCCACACATTCATTTATTTGTGGCGGCCCGCCACGAAAGAATTACGTCCGCCACAAATAAAAAAATATTTATTTATTTTTTTGTCCTGTCCAGCTTCTCAGGCAAATCATATAGTTGATGTACCGTAGATGCCCATATAGGCTGTTCAGATTTACTTTACAAAAGAGAAGTGTAGGATACTTCTCTTGTTGCCTTATTTGTATTTGACCACTACTGTTTTCTGTTTATTTTTTACTGACTGTGGCAGGACACCTCTGCCTCTGTTTCACTTTATGTTGCTGGTAAATAATATGGTTGTAGTAGTAGGCTAAAGTTAAATTATTTAGTATGCACTAATTAAAGGGGCAGAGCTTTAAGAGACATTTTAGCTTTTATATTTTATAAGATATATTTTTTTTAAGAACCACAATTAATAAATATATTTCAGTGAATAACTTATTGTTCAAATCTCTATATACCGAAACTCAGGGCAGACCGGTAGGTTGGAGTTCAAATCCCAGCCGAGTCATACCAAAGACTATAAAAATGGGACCCATAACCTCCCTGCTTGGCACTCAGCAACAAAGGGTTGGAGTTGGGAGTTAAATCACCAAAATGATTCCCGGGCGCGGCGCCGCTGCTGCCCACTGCTCCCCAAGGGGATGGGACAAATGCAGAGGACAAATTTCACCACATCTAGTGTGTGTGTGACAATCATTGGTACTTTAATCTTTTAAATATGTACATAAAGTGTTGTAATTATATTATAAAATGGATGGATGGATGGATGGACGTTTAAAACAAAACTGTTATTATTAATTAGTTAGTATACATTTTTTGAGCCTTTTTAGAGAAAATCATATCATTTTAGTAAATTATGCAAATTACTCGATGATGTCATGGTGACCACGCCAATAGCCATGCCCCCACCGCCACAGGTATCTAGGCAGTTTATGGGAAACACTGTGTAGCCATCTCGCTTTGTTCCCTCTGAAACTCTGTTTAGTCTTCTTTACTTGGCACAGGTCATCTTGTTGCTTCCTCCACTTTCGTTAGTTAAATTCTCTCGCTGCTGCTCTATTCCCATGTTCTACTGCGTGACTGATCGCCTTGAGTTTAAACTCTGCGTCGTAAGCAGGTCTCTTAATAGGAGCCATTTTGGGGTCTTTACAAAAACACACAAATGGAAATGAAACGGCACGCCTCGCGCAGTCATACACTACCGTTCAAAAGTTTGGGGTCACATTGAAATGTCCTTATTTTTGAAGAAAAAGCACTGTACTTTTCAATGAAGATAACTTTAAACTAGTCTTAACTTTAAAGAAATACACTCTATACATTGCTAATGTGGTAAATGACTATTCTAGCTGCAAATGTCTGGTTTTTGGTGCAATATCTACATAGGTGTATAGAGGCCCATTTCCTGCAACTATCACTCCAGTGTTCTAATGGTACAATGTGTTTGCTCATTGGCTCAGAAGGCTAATTGATGATTAGAAAACCCTTGTGCAATCATGTTCACACATCTGAAAACAGTTTAGCTCGTTACAGAAGCTACAAAACTGACCTTCCTTTGAGCAGATTGAGTTTCTGGAGCATCACATTTGTGGGGTCAATTAAGCGCTCAAAATGGCCAGAAAAAGAGAACTTTCATCTGAAACTCGACAGTCTATTCTTGTTCTTAGAAATGACGGCTATTCCACAAAATTGTTTGGGTGGCCCCAAACTTTTGAACAGTAGTGTATATCCCAGCATGCACTGCGCGCTTCTTCTTCTACGGGGGAAAATTAAGTCGGCGGCTGCTTACTGTAGTTGCGAGACCTGTTGTGGCTCAATATTGGTCCATGTATAAGGCGCACCGGATTATAAGGCGCACTGTCAGCTTTTGAGAAAATTGGAGGTTTTTAGGTGCGCCTTATAGTGCGGAAAATACGGTAACTTTTCTTAGTTTTTTCGCCTTTTTGAGAAGTTTTGTGCATTTTTCTAACTCAATAAGAGTCCCAAAAACTCAACAAACCAGCGTGGAAAGAAGGAGAGAACTGCTGTGGAGTTATAAAAATTACTTTTTACGAGGAGCACATTCGTAGTATTCACAAGCATGACAACAGCACAGTAAGTAGCCACATCACGTTTTAATTGTGATGAAGCCGATCTTTTCTGGGAAAAGATGCCACAACAGAATTATGTCACAGCAGAGGAGAGGACGGTATCTATTTTATCTTTCCAGAGCGGCACCCTCGCTCTTCCGAAGGGCGAACACACGAACATGTACGGCTCCCCCCTCCGTGCCTGTTCCTTTGTCCTTTTGTCTGCTCCTTTCTTGTCACTTCTCTGCCATTGTTAAGGTGTGTGCATTTTGTTGTCGTACGGTTGTTGAAGTGAAGGATTTGTGTGCTTTTGTTTGTGAAAGGGAACCCGGTGTGTGCGCGTGTTGGCAGAGCACAGCATACAGCAGCTTTTTGTTGTTGTTTGTACACTTTTATGTTTCACAGAGAGTTGAGCCTTCACCCTCTGGTTATGTTTGTTTGGTATACAGTACTGTATAGCACTTTATATTGTTTACAGACCTTCACTAAAATATGGACTTTTGTCGAAGCTGCAACCCATTATTCATATTTTCATTGATTCACCATATTGCTTCACTATATGAACTTTTCCATTTACGAACCCTGTTCAAGGATCAATAAAGTTCATACCCTGCGATGAGGTGGCGACTTGTCCAGGGTGTACCGCGCCTACCGCCCGAATGCAGCTGAGATAGGCTCCAGCACCCCCCGCGACCCCGAAAGGGACAAGCGGTAGAAAATGGATGCTATATATATTAGATATGCTTTTTTTATACATACATTACAGGCCAAAAGTTTGGACACACCTTCTCATTTCAATGCGTTTTCTTTATTTTCATGACTATTTAAATCGTAGATTGTCACTGAAGGCATCAAAACTATGACATCTGTGAAGTGAAAACCCTTTCAGCTGACTACCCCTTGAAGCTCACCTGAAATGGTTTTCACTTCACAGGTGTGCTTGAAGCTAGAGATGTCCGATAACGGCTTTTTTGCCGATATCCGATATTGTCCAACTCTTAATTACCGATACCGATATATACAGTCGTGGAATTAACACATTATTATGCCTAATTTTGTTGTGATGCCCCGCTGGATGCATTAAACAATGTAACAAGATTTTCCAAAATAAATCAACTCAAGTTATGGAAAAAAAATGCCAACATGGCACTGCCATATTTATTATTGAAGTCACAAAGTGCTTTTTTTTTTTTAACATGCCTCAAAATAGCAGCTTGGAATTTGGGACTTGCTCTCCCTGAGAGAGCATGAGGAGGTTGAGGTGGGTGGGGTAGGGGGTAGCAGGGGGTGTATATTGTAGCGTCCCGGAAGAGTTAGTGCTGCAAGGGGATCTGGGTATTTGTTCTGTTGTGTTTACGTTGTGTTACGGTGCAGATGTTCTCCCGAAATGGGTTTGTCATTCTTGTTTGGTGTGGGTTCACAGTGTGGCGCATATTTGTAACAGTGTTAAAGTTGTTTATACGGCCACCCTTAGTGTGACCTGTATGGCTGTTGACGAAGTATGCCTTGCATTCACTTGTGTGTGTGAAAAGCCGTAGATATTATGTGACTGGGCCGGCACGCAAAGGCAGTGCCTTTAAGGTTTATCGGCGCTCTGTACTTCTCCCTACGTCCGTGTACACAGCGGCGTTTTAAAAAGTCATACATTTGACTTTTTGAAACCGATACCGATAATTTCCGATATTACATTTTAAAGCATTTATCGGCCGATAACATTGCCAGTCCGATATTATTGGACATCCATACTTGAAGCTCATCGAGAGAATGCCAAGAGTGTGCAAAACAGTAATCAGAGCAAAGGGTGGCTATTTTCAAGAAACTAGAATATGAAATATGTTTTCAGTTATTTCACCTTTTTTTGTTAAGTACATAACTCCACATGTGTGCATTCATAGTTTTGATGCCTTCAGTGACAATCTACAATGTAAATAGTCATGAAAATAAAGAAAACGCATTGAATTAGAAGGTGTGTCCAAACTTTTGGCCTGTGCTGTATGTAATATTCATCATTTTTAGTCACGTTTTTTTGTATGCTTGAGTCCATAACCCTGATTTTTTATTTATTTTTCAAATTGCGGTTGTCTAGGCCCTTCCAGCGCACTGTCACCATGCACAAAGACAGCTCGGGTCACGTGGGCTTCATCTACAAGTCTGGGAAAATCACATCGCTGGTCAAGGACGGCTCCGCCGCTCGCAACGGCCTGCTGACCGACCACTACATCTGCGAGATCAACGGGCAGAACGTCATTGGACTCAAGGTAGCTGACCCTGAGATATCTGATTCATCTTCAAATTTACCTCAGCACAATCTTTAGTTTAAAAGTAAATTCCCAGAAGGTCTTCTTCACTTGACGTAAAACAGACTGCATTGAACAATATGTCTGTCTTACTTTGCTGTGCATCATACCTAAAAGGTAAACAACGATAAAACATATTTGCATCATAATTCCAGGATTCCCAGATAAAAGATATTCTCACGTCCTCCCTGACCGCCATGACCATCACCATCATGCCCAAGTTCATCTACGAGCACATGATTAAGAGGTACGTGCCTGCTTGACTGTCCTAATCCAAGTATAAAGTATAGGTACAAAGCCCAAAAGCAGTGAAGTTGTCACGTTGTGTAAATGGTAATTAAAAACAGAATACAATGATTTGCAAATCCTTTTCAACCTATATTCAATTGAATAGACTGCAAAGACAAGATACTTAACGTTCGAACTGGAAAACTTTTTTTTGTGGAAATATTAGCTCATTTGGAATTTGATGCCTGCAACATGTTTCACAAAAGCTGGCACAAGTGGCAAAAAAGACTGGAAAAAGTTGAGGAATGCTCATCAAACACTTATTTGGAACATCCCACAGGTGTGCAGGCTAATTGGGAACGGGTGGTTGACATGATTGGGTATAAAAGCAGCTTCCATGAAATGCTCAGTCATTCACAAACAAGGATGGGGCGAGGGTCACCACTTTGTGAACAAATGCGTGAGCAAATTGTCGAACAGTTTAAGAACAACATTTCTCAACAAGCTATTGCAAGGAATTTAGGGATTTCACCATCTACGGTCTGTAATTTCATCAAAAGTTTCTGGAGAAATCACTGCACGTAACATTGAATGCCTGTGACCTTGGATCCCTCAGGCGGTACTGCATCAAAAAGCGACATCAGTGTGTCAAGGATATCACCACATAGGCTCAGGAACACTTCAGAAAACCACTGTCAGTAACTACAGTTGGGCCTGAGCTCATCTAAGATGGACTGATGCAAAGTGGAAAAGTGTTCTGTGGTCTGACGAGTCCACATTTCAAATTGTTTTTGGAAACTGTGGACGTTGTGTCCTCCGGACCAAAGAGGAAAAGAACCATCCGGATTGTTTTAGGCGCAAAGTTGAAAAGCCAGCATCTGTGATGGTATGGGGGTGTATTAATGCCCAAGGTATGGCTAACTTACACATCTGTGAAGGCACCATTAATGCTGAAAGGTACATACAGGTTTTGGAGCAACATATGTTGCCATCCAAGCAACGTTATCATGGACGCCCCTGCTTATTTCAGCAAGACAATGCCAAGCTATGTGTTACAACAGTGTGGCTTCATAGTTAAAGAGTGCAGGTACTAGACTGGCCTGCCTGTAGTCCAGACCTGTCTCCCATTGAAAATGTGTGGTGCATTATGAAGCCTAAAATACCACAACGGAGACCCCGGACTGTTGGACAACTTAAGCTGTACATCAAGCAAGAATGGGAAAGAATTTCACCCGAAAAGCTACAAAAATGTGTCTCATCAGTTCCCAAACGTTTACTGAGTGTTGTTAAAAGGAAAGGCCATGTAGCACAGTGGTAAAAATGCCCCTGTGACAACTTTTTTGCAATGTGTTGCTGCCATTAAATTCTAAAGTAATGATTATTTGCAACAAAAAGTTCAGTTTCTCAGTGTGAACATTAAATATCTTGTCTTTGCAGTCTATTCAATTGAATATAAGTTGAACAGGATTTGCAAATCCTTGTATTCTGTTTTTATTCATGAATTACACAACGTGCCAACTTCACTGGTTTTGGGATTTGTATATAACTTAAGCTATCAAGTGTTTACATCTATGTTGACGTCTTGCAATGCTTGAAGGAACATGCTTACTTGTCAGACCAAGTGGAGGAAGTCCAACAACTTGTCTCACTTAGTCATATATTAAACATGCTGTATAAAATAGTAATGATGGCCGTAAAGTATGTTAAATACTATTGCATATACAATATCTGTCGGTATATGGTATATTTCACATACAGTTGCAGATTGTGATTAATCATAATTAATTCATTTGAAAACTTTGGTTAAAAATTGCAGTTACTTGACATTCCCAATTAAATTATAGTTCATATTTGAGTAAGTTTCCACGAAAGGAAATCATTATTAAATCTATGACAATATTTGAGTTATTGTAATAATGAACTCTTATTTCATTATAATTAATAATAGAGGAGTTCTCTCTCTGCTGGTAGGTTGTGATAGGGTTGCAGGATTTCAGACGATATATAAATGGTATTCATTTGAGCTTTTAATATCCTCTTTACACCGTGATAATGCACGTTGATGAGAACGCTTGCTTACTCGACGCACTTTAGATGGTGGACTAGCGGCTAACGTCCCTCTACAATGCAAAGCTGAGTCGACGTCACTAATCCTCCCCTCCATGGTGTCAAATAAACCGTTTTCTACAATTAACGTTATCACCGGAGGACGAGGAATGGCGAAACATGCTACACTACACACCTTTAGAAGGATGAAAGAAGCCATGCTAACTGCTAAGCTCGAGCTCTAGAATGTAAACAGAGGTGGGCGGATCGATACAAATAGCGACCGTAATGATACTGAGTATGGTATCAGTGTATGGATTGATACTACAGTGATTAGATCAATATGTTTAATGAGATGCTTTTATTATCATTTATACACCAAATAATATATTGTGATTTATTTGGTTATATATATACAAACCCCGTTTCCATATGAGTTGGGAAATTGTGTTAGATGTAAATATAAACGGAATACAAATGCGGTCCTCTCCAAGGTTTCTCATAGTCATTCCACTGGGGTGAGTTTTCCTTGCCCTTATGTGGGCTCTGTACCGAGGATGTCGTTGTGGCTTGTACAGCCCTTTGAGACACTTGTGATTTAGGGCTATATAAATAAACATTGATTGATTGATTGATTGATTTGCAAATCATTTTCAACCCATATTCAGTTGAATATGCTACAAAGACAACATATTTGATGTTCAAACTGATAAACATTTTTTTTTTTTGCAAATAAGCATTAACTTTAGAATTTGATGCCAGCAACACGTGACAAAGAAGTTGGGAAAGGTGGCAATAAATACTGATAAAGTTGAGGAATGCTCATCAAACACTTATTTGGAACATCCCACAGGTGAACAGGCAAATTGGGAACAGGTGGGTGCCATGATTGGGTATAAAAGTAGATTCCATGAAATGCTCAGTCATTCACAAACAAGGATGGGGCGAGGGTCACCACTTTGTCAACAAATGCGTGAGCAAATTGTTGAACAGTTTAAGAAAAACCTTTTCTCAACCAGCTATTGCAAGGAATTTAGGGATTTCACCATCTACGGTCCGTAATATCATCAAAGGGTTCAGAGAATCTGGAGAAATCACTGCACGTAAGCAGCTAAGCCCGTGACCTTCGATCCCTCAGGCTGTACTGCATCAACAAGCGACATCAGTGTGTAAAGGATATCACCACATGGGCTCAGGAACACTTCAGAAACCCACTGTCAGTAACTACAGTTGGTCGCTACATCTGTAAGTGCAAGTTAAAACTCTCCTATGCAAGGCGAAAACTGTTTATCAACAACACCCAGAAACGCCGTCGGCTTCGCTGGGCCTGAGCTCATCTAAGATGGACTGATACAAAGTGGAAAAGTGTTCTGTGGTCTGACGAGTCCACATTTCAAATTGTTTTTGGAAACTGTGGACGTCGTGTCCTACGGACCAAAGAGGAAAAGAACCATCCGGATTGTTATAGGCGCAAAGTTGAAAAGCCAGCATGTGTGATGGTATGGGGGTGTATTAGTGCCCAAGACATGGGTAACTTACACATCTGTGAAGGCGCCATTAATGCTGAAAGGTACATACAGGTTTTGGAGCAAAATATATGTTGCCATCCAAGCAACGTTACCATGGACGCCCCTGCTTATTTCAGCAAGACAATGCCAAGCCACGTGTTACATCAATGTGGCTTCATAGTAAAAGAGTGCAGGTACTAGACTGACCTGCCTGTAGTCCAGACCTGTCTCCCATTGAAAATGTGTGGCGCATTATTAAGATTAAGATTAAAGATTAAAGTACCAATGATTGTCACACACACACTAGATGTGGTGAAATTTGTCCCGGACTGTTGAACAACTTAAGCTGTACATCAAGCAAGAATGGGAAAGAATTCCACCTGAGAAGCTTCAAAAATGTGTCTCCTCAGTTCCCAAACGTTTACTGAGTGTTGTTAAAAGGAAAGGCCATGTAACACAGTGGTGAACATGCCCTTTCCCAACTACTTTGGCACGTGTTGCAGCCATGAAATTTTAAGTTAATTATTATTTGCAAAAAAAAAAAAAAGTTTATGAGTTTGAACATCAAATATCTTGTCTTTGTAGTGCATTCAATTGAATATGGGTTGAAAAGGATTTGCAAATCATTGTATTCCGCTTATATTTACATCTAACACAATTTCCCAACTCATATGGAAACGGGGTTTGTATTTTGGGATATAGAGTTTAGGATATATCGCCCGTTCCTTTCTGACATAGTCAAGTAAACGACTGTGTAATAAAAGTCAAATACTGTCACCTAGTGGCGTGTTGTAGGTACTACTGGAAGCAATAATTGTAGCCACTTTGGCTATGTCACAGTCAGCGCCACTCAGGGTTCTGTGGTTATCGTCACACTTTTCCCGCTTGCCCACGAGGACTGGTAGACAAGTGACAAAAGCCTCCAGCAGGTGGCGCCGTGGTAACATTGAGCTAACTTTGTTTCTTAACTGTTGCGGTCCAGGATGTCCAGCAGCCTGCTCAAGTCGGCCATGGACCATTCCATCCCTGAAGTGTGACTCGGCACAAAGAGCAGGGAGTCTTGTAAAGACGCCAACATCTCTTTTATTCTTTCCTTCAACCGTCTGCCATTATTCCTCTTTGTTTACTTCATCTTACAATTGCCTTGGTGTCTGCTAAGATCACCAAATGTCTTTTTTTTGTTGTTGTTTTTTTGCATTCTTGCTGGAGTCAAAGGACGGTCCGAGATGGTTTCTATTTTCCATCCATGCAAAGTCCGGAGCGTCCTCTGCGTTCATTTCTCTTCTTGTCACTTCTGCTCCAAGATGCTGTAAACAAGCCACGTCTCCCACGTCCAAAACAATTCAAAAGAATTCCACGGTAATATAAGCAGACATTGATCACATGATATACGCTTACATGAAGCTAACGTTATCATAGGGCTTTGCTTGTGCCAAAATGACATAAATATCAAATGTAATACGGAGCTCATTCAATAAAATGTGAAATAATTTGCTAAATTACCAATCATTCATTCAGTTGTGAAATATCAATCAATAAATATCTTTAAACTGTTATTAATGTATTAATTGAAAATTGGAACTTTTATTTTTCTAATGTACTACTGACCTATTTTTTTACTTGCAATATTTCAAATTTATTCTCTATTTTTTTATTTTTATTAAAACAGATTTATATGGTAATATTCCACCTTTTTTCTTTACTATTATAATTTTACGGATGTTCCCCCAAAATGCAACTTTCATGTTAAAACAACTATTACCCACATTATTTTCTGCCCTATTTGATAAGATTTCATTATTATTGTTTCCGACGACTTTATTTGCCTCATTTTAAAAACTAAAATATTATAAATTCTTCCTACAATTATTTCCCAAAACATTGTTAGTATTTTCACTTTAATAAAAGTACATTTTCACAATATTATTACAACACTTTTTCATGACCAATGCACATATTCATAATTGTATTAAATTGCTCTGTATTTATTGGCATTTTGAAATGATAAAATGTATATTTGTACTTTTATTTCATGACACTGCATTGGAAAAATAGCTGGACAATCACATTTTTCAATTTCATGAAATAAATGACATAAAAAATAAGTCAATTAAAAAATTTGATAAAATTAGATACATTTAATTTAATTTAAATTAAATTAATTAAATAAAAAAACAAATTAAAAAAATATATTAAATGGATGTACTGTTATGAATATATTGGTCATAAAACAGTTTCATAATTTAATTGTTGTCTTATAAATCATTTCACAATTTAATGAATGATTGAATTGGTCGGATATTTATTCATTTATGGACAAAAAAGCCACAAAAGATGGAAATGTGCTTGTATATTTCAAGATGGGGGTACAGGGTAGTTTCATTTCTTGGGAGCTGACTATGTGCTGGACGGAGCCACTAAGTGCACTTTCCATGACCTTTTTTAAGATACATTACCTGTGTTCTTTCTGTCCTTAAATAATTGTGCGTGTGGTGCCTCCTGTTTGATAGCAGACGTTACATTGAACTAACTTCTAAATGTCCCCCTCGCTGTCCTTTCCCTGGCTAAACAAAAGCCGCATTTAAAAAACAAAAAAAAAGTATATTCTGCTTCTGGATGCATGTATTCATCTCCCACATATGCAATCTGATATGAATGTAAGCAACATACTACTATTGTCAAGCAAATAAAACACAATCATTAGACACGCCCCTGCATGTCGTACATATATTGGAGCTTTAATGTCTTGACTGTACATTATATTGCATTTGAAGTACAGTAGTTGACAAAAATACAGTCGGCGTTGATGTTGAGAGGACGACATCACGTGTACAATCAACCTAAAAGGACATTCAGGATATTGACACAAAGGCATCATACATGTATTAATATATATTTGATTTATACATGTACTCTTCGTCTACATACAACATGGTGGCCAGGAGCTCCAGATGCATTGTGGGACACTTTGACATGTGACTAAAGTGCTGAAACGTGGAAAAAACAAGCACGCAAACGTTTTGATGGAAACCCCAAAGAAAGAGAAGCATTCATTCATTCACTCACTCATCATTTATTCACTTGTTTATGTACTTATTTATTTATTCGCTTACTCTTGTAATTCACTCATTCATTTTCTTTGTATTCACTCATTCATTTTCTCATTCACATTCATCCGCTCTCTTTCATTTATGCACTAATTCATTAATTCACTCATTTGTTCATACACACTTATTTATTCACTCACCCATTTATTCGCTCATTAATTATACCATTCATATTCTTGTTTATTAATTCACTCATTTATTTACTAATTCATTACCTCACTTATTCATTCACCCATTTGTCCATACATTCACTCATTTATTCATTCACTTGCTGTTTTATATACTCATTCAATCACATATTCATTTCATCACTCATGCACTTTTAAGATTAATTAAAGATTAAAGTACCAATGATTGTCACACACACACTAGATGTGGTGAAATTTGTCCTCTGCATTTGACCTGCTTATTAATATATTTACACATTAATTCACTTACTCTGATTCGCTCATTTACTCACTTGCTAATTCATTTTCACATTCACTCACTTACTCTTTTATTCACTCATTCATTTTCTTATTCATTCACACTTTCATTTTCTCATTCATAACCTCACGCATTCATCCATTCTCATTAATTTATGCACTAATTCATTCATTCACTCATTTGTTCATACACATTTTATTTACTCACCCATTCATTTGCTAATTAATTATATAATTCTATTTCCTATTTATTAATTCACATATTAATTTACTAATGTGTTACCTCACTCATTCTTTCATACATTCACTCATATATTTATTCACTTGCTTAGTCTATTATTTACTGATTCAATCACGTATTCACTCATTCACTTGCTTATCAATTCATTTACACATAAATTCACTTACTCTTATTCACTCATTTACTCACTTGCTAATTGATTTTCACATTCACTCACTTATTTTATTCACTCACTTATTACTTGATTTACTCATTCACCTATTCATGTATTAATTCATTCCCTAACTCATTCTAGCCCAAGGTCTAGAGATGACAAATGTCATGAGAGGATTGTCCCAGATGCACACACCGATAATTTGACATCAGCACTACCATATGAACAATAGTGTTGGGACTTAACATCCACTCGGTAACACAATGTGACAGACAACCTACCCTTATAATATTGACATTTTAAAAAAATACTTTGGAAGTTTACCACATGATGTTTAAACCTTTTTTTTACTGTAATATTTCTAATGTATACGGTGGTACCTCACCGCACCAAACAGAAACCGAAGGAGTCCGTAAAGGTCATAATTACGCCAGCCACGGGTGTTGACATTTATCCATGAAACTTTGGAGAAGCTGCTGATGGTGTGTTTGACAGGAAAGCAGGTGGATGGCGACACTGTAGAAGTCCACTCTCCAGGTAAATGCTGGACATTATTATGACAATACTTTATAAAACTACTGAAGTTGTTTGTTTTACGTATTGTTTTTTTTTTCATACAGTATTATCTCAAAGTTTGTTTTTCCTCAGGTCTCAACACAGAATAATTTCAGTTCATTTTCAAGTGGAATATTATTTTTGTAGTATTTTGAGTTACGAGGTCTGTCACAGAATCAATTAAACTTAACAAGCCGAGGTTCCAATGTACCTATTTTATACTTGCATTTTTTATGTATATTTTATTTTCCCCTTGCTTTCAGCAGCCAGTTTAAAAACAAATCAAAAACCCAACAACATTAATATTCCAAATTTAAACTTTTCTTCTTGAAAATATAAACATTATTCTTGCAATCTTTTTTTCCTTGGGAAAAAAATATTTTTTAATACCATTATCAGTTTTTCCTTGTAATATTACTACATTTATTTTGTGTGTGTGTGGGGCGTGTCCCAATACTTTTGCCCATATGGTGTTGATGGCTCAATGAAGGATTCATGTGCGTGAAAGGCTTTCCAGTGAGAAGACAAAAGAGGATGTACTACACTTACTTCCTGTACTTTCATACTGTACACTAATTCAAGTAATTGCTTATAAAGTGAACAATAGTGCAAAAAAAAAAAAGATGTCAACAAAAGAAGGAAAGAAAACAAACTTGTTCCGTCATGAAAATGACTTTTGCTTCTACTTGCTGTGTTGGGATGGCAAACATTTGGCTTTTGAGTTAGTTTCTTGTACATATTTACACAAAATGTCAGCAAACAAACAACTCAATCGTCATCACAACCAAAAACTGCAGTGGAGCCTCGGAACTCAACCAAGATCCCAAAAAACAACTTTTTCCCCCCACTCAATTGATTGTTATGGATAACGTAATTACTTTTTTTCATCTTTTTTCTCATATCCCGACGTAATTCTCATGAATGTGAGACTTAAAGGCCTACTGAAATGAATTTTTTTTATTTAAACGGGGATAGCAGATCTATTCTATGTGTCATACTTGATCATTTCGCGATATTGCCATATTTTTGCTGAAAGGATTTAGTATAGAACAACGACGATAAAGATTGCAACTTTTGGTATCTGATAAAAAAAAGGCTTGCACCTACCGGAAGTAGCGTGACGTAGTCAGTTGAACATATACGCAAAGTTCCCTATTGTTTACAATGATGGCCGCATGAAGTGAGAGAGATTCGGACCGAGAAAGCGACAATTTCCCCATTAATTTGAGCGAGGATGAAAGATTTGTGGATGAGTAAAGTGCAAGTGAAGGACTAGTGGGGAGTTGAAGCTATTCAGATAGGGAAGATGCTGTGAGAGCCGGGGGTGACCTGATATTCAGCTGGGAATGACTACAACAGTAAATAAACACAAGACATATATATACTCTATTAGCCACAACACAACCAGGCTTATATTTAATATGCCACAAATTAATCCTGCATAAAAACACCTGCGTGTTTGTTATGCTAGCTCCTAGCTCCTCTGCTAGCTCCTAGCTCCATAGAACACGCCAATACAATTCAAACACCTGATCAACACACACAATCACTCAGCCCAAAAGACCGTTTACCTAACCCAAGGTTCATAAAGCTTATATATTTTTAAAAAGTTACGTACGTGACGCGCACATACGGTCAAGTTATCGAATGTTTAGCAGCCAAGGCTGCATACTCACGGTACCTGATATTCAGCTGGGAATGACTACAACAGTAAATAAACACAAGACATATATATACTCTATTAGCCACAACACAACCAGGCTTATATTTAATATGCCACAAATTAATCCTGCATAATAACACCTGCGTGTTTGTTATGCTAGCTCCTAGCTCCTCTGCTAGCTCCTAGCTCCATAGAACACGCCAATACAATTCAAACACCCGATCAACACACACAATCACTCAGCCCAAAAGACCGTTCACCTAACCCAAGGTTCATAAAGCTTATATATTTTTAAAAAGTTACGTACGTGACGCGCACTTACGGTACGGTACGTGTTATGCTAGCTCCTAGCTCCTCTGCTAGCTCCTAGCTCCATAGAACACGCCAATACAATTCAAACACATGATCAACACACACAATCACTCAGCCCAAAAGACCGTTCACCTAACCCAAGGTTCATAAAGCTTATATATTTTAAAAAAGTTACGTACATACGCAAAAAAAAAGCCAAAGCTGCATACTCACAGTAGCACGTCTGCGTCTTTGTCATCCAAATCAAAGTAATCCTGGTAAGAGTCTGTGTTGTCCCAGTTCTCTACAGGCGTCTGTGTATCCAAATCAAAAGTCCTCCTGGTTAGAGTCTCTGTTATCCGAGTTCTTCCATCTTGACTGCATCTTTCGGGAATGTAAACAAAGAAGCGCCGGCTGTGTACTGTTGTGGCTGACTACGTTCGAAAAATACGTCCATTTCGCACCGACAACTTTCTTCTTTGCTTGCTTGGCTTCCTTCTCCATAATGCAATGAACATGATTGAAACAGATTCACGAACACAGATGTCCAGAATACTGTGGAATTATGAAATGAAAACAGAGCTTTTTCATATTGGCTTCAATGTGGAAGGCATACCCGTGTTCGTCGGGCTACGTCACGCGCATACGTCATCCTCAGAGGCGTTTCGAACCGGAAGTTTAGCGGCAAATTTAAAATGTCACTTTATAAGTTAACCCGGCCGTATTGGCATGTGTTGCAATGTTAAGATTTCATCATTGATATATAAACTATCAGACTGCGTGGTCGGTAGTAGTGGGTTTCAGTAGGCCTTTAATTTCCGAGGGTCCGCTGTAGTTGAGTGTGATCTCTAGCAATGCATGGCAGAAGGAGCTTGGGAGGATACATTTTAGTGTCCGGAGGGTCTACATCTAGTCCAGAGTGACAGTTGAACAAGTAGGACCATACAGCACAGAGAGCGCTTACCTCAGTCAAGGAGGTATCTTCTAGCTCGGTTGTTATCTATAATGAACTGTTGGAATTAAATAAGAGTGGGCGTTGAAGTACTAGAGGGTCAGTAACTTGGTAGAGTCAACCATTAGGAGTGTTTTTAGGTCAGCATCAGTGGTAGAAGTTAAGTTTACCGTTTTATTAAAGCCTTTTTGAGTTCTTGCACGGTTTTAAGCAATAAGGTGAGGATGGGGAGAAAAGCCGGTGCTTTTCCACATTGAGAGGAGCCAGAAGAGGTGGATCCTCAAGACGCCTCCCTGTAAAGGTTTTTTAGGGAATGTCCGACCGGTTAGGAGGCCTTCACGAAGACTCAGGACTTGGCATTGGAACACCTCTGGAACCCCAGAGAGGAGCCAGACCAAGTAGCCAGAGAGAGGGAAGTCCGGGCTTCTCTGCTTAGGATGCTGCCCCTCAGAAAAGCGGAAGAAGATGCATGGAGGACCTTAAACCTTCTTGGTAATGACTATGGACTTAGGTCTTAAGAAGGACAAAGGGAATATGAGTTTTACATGTGGATGGATTTGGGGTGATGATGTATCTCATCTAGGAGACATCCTTGAAGAGACTACAGACGAGTTTGTGTACACGTCCGTCTTAAGTGCGAATCCGAATCAGTCGTGCGTGAGTCAACAACAAACCTCAGCGGTTTTCCCTGCGTTTCAAAATAATCTGCACATTCAATCCGTAGCCCAGGACCAGTGGTTGTGGCAACCCAGTCACGGAATCCTGGCGTTCTACTCCTTTGTCACTCCCCTCACTGAAGACGCCGGAGTCCTGATGACTCATCATGGTCAAGCGTACTGAAGCTTCACATGTTGGATCCGGCTAGGTCTCCACCGCCCGCGGGATAATGCCTCAAACCTCCACCCCTGCGCAGCGAGTGCAGGGCCACTGTGCAGCAGCCCCTCAGCAGTGACCCAAAGTGGTACATGGGCTGTCCCACTCGGACGGGACCGCGACAAAACCATGCTACCGTAGGCACCACTGGGATCGCCACTGCTAGGAGATCCACCAGGAAGTGACGACTCCAGTAGCTTTTCTGTACCGGCCCTGGGGCAGAATCAGAATCCACCTCCCCCGCCAATGCTTCATTGCCTTCTTCGCATTCTTGCTCTTTAATTTCTACATCTTGGTCATCCCTCGGGACAAGAACATCAGCTCCTTCCTCTTGGGAAATGGATCTCTTGGGCTGGGAGGTGTGAGGTTGTTCAAAGACTTGTAGTGATTCTGGGCTACTACATGGGCTCAGTCCTGGTGTTTCCAACTGGAGTGTGTCAAGGTGTCTGTCCTCTCCAGCCCATAGACCTTCCTTTCTCTCCTTTAATTGATTTTGTACCAAATTCTCTGCCACTGTGTCCAACTGTCCCACTCTGGGTTGGACTACTTTTGCCTGACCCTGGACCTCTACTGCAGCAGATTCTTCTTCTGGACTTTCTGTCCTGTCGTCCTCACAGACCGGACTCTCCATGGAACAGGCCACAGTGGCAGATCGTGGCATGTAATTAACCCGAGGCAATTTAGAGCACGGAATGGGCTCTGTGGCTGTGCTCAAGACAGTTGCTGTGGTTACAGAAGTAGTGGTGGTGATGGAGTCCAATTCTTCCTCGCCTTCATCGGACAACCAGGTTGAAGTCGGGCTGCAAGCTTGAGAGCGGAACGTACGCTGTTCTGCGATGGTATCCAGGTCAGACGGGCACCCGGATGTCGCTGGGATAGGACAGCTCTCAGTCTGAATACCTGTCTCACGTAGAGGATGCAGGTACAGGTGATGGTGGGAAAGGCAGGGCTGGCTCATACAGACACCTCCGCCCAGGCCACAGCGTAATGGCGACAGACGGTCTCCCGAGCATAGCTTCTCGTAGGTAGCCGAGTGCGGAATGTTGTGGGGCACTGAGTGGGTGTGAGGGAAGGAATGAGGTAAGGTTTGGGAGTAAGTGTGAGGCAAAGAGTTTGGTATGGAGCAGGAGAAGTTTTGAGCGTAGGAGTTGAGCAAGGAAGCAGTTTCTTCTGAGAGAAATGCGGCCTCGAGTAGCAAGTCAGCCTGACTCGGGATATTACTACCATCTCCACAGCACACAAAGCCACTGTCCTGAGTTCCGTCTGCTGAAAGACATGGGAAATCTGCAGCATTGCGGTCTCCTGCTTGATCACTCAGTTTGGTATAGGTGGAGCTCCGTGTCACAGAGCGGGCTGGGGAACCATCACAAGAGCAAGAACCCCTAACCCCTATTGCTGGTTTTGGTATTACTCCTGGACTTTCCCCAGATACAGACGCTGGCGCAGAACCCCCAACTCTGTTCCGGCGTTCAGCTATGGCTTCTCCCTCCTTGGCTAGTCCGGCCTGAGCTATTTCCATGTTAAGCAGCAGGTTCTCAAGCTTGTGGTTTTGAGTGTTAATGTCTTGGAAGTACTTCTGGACACTTACGTCACCGCTGTTCCCCCCGGCGTCGCTGAGCCTGGCGCGGACTGTGTCCACCGCGTGTTTGAGCTGCTGTATCTCCAGACGTGATTCCTTCAGGGCCAACTGAGCTTCCACGCGATGGCACTCCTCCTCCACCCAGTCCTCCTGCATCCTGTAAAGCTTTTCTCTCAACGCATCGATCTCTGTGTCCCTAAGAGTAACCCAAGAAACATATACTATAAAGACTGCCTTGAAGAGTCGAAGGGGATATCTAAACCGCTCACCTGTCTTGCAGTGTGGTGATGGTTTCTTTTAACCTGGCCCTGAGGTGTCGAATACACACCTCCTTCTGCTGCAAGGGTGTCAGGTACTGCTCGGGTGGAGGGGGCCGGATACCGTGGTTGTCGGTACATGACGTGTACTTCTGGTGACGTCTAGGAAAAGAATGTAAACACATTTTTAACAGTTCACAAATTATATTCCCCAAAGGGGTTTTAGTTTTGGTTGGTTTCTGGGTTGGAACTCTGCACTTTCTTGAACTTTTAGGATTTTTCCCTGAATGGGGGTAGGCCAAGTCGTTGTGGAAATAATCAGTCTGCAGCGCTTGTGTCGGGGCCCAGACAAAGTCATTGTAAAAAGGAACTGCAGGGATGACTCACTTGTCCCTTTTCATACTGTCCTTTACACTCGTGGGGTCCATCCATCCATCCATTTTCTACCGCTTGGGCAGCGGGGGGTGTTGGGGGGGTGCTGGAGCCTATCTCAGCTGCATTCGGGCAGTAGGCGGGGTACACCCTGGACAAGTTGCCACCTCATCCCAGGGCCAACACAGATAGACAGACAACATTCACACACTAGGGCAAATTTAGTGTTGCCAATCAACCTATCCCCAGGTGCATGTCTTTGGAGGTGGGAGGAAGCCGGAGTACCCAGAAGGAACCCACGCAGTCACAGGGAGAACATGCAGAAAGAACCCGAGCGCAGGATCGAACCCAGTACCTTTGTATTGTGAGGCACACGCACTAACCCCTGTCCTACCGTGCTGCCCATATTCGTGGTGTGTGAAAAGCAAATGCAATACTGCGTTGACATTGTCTACTTTAGGGGAAACTGTAGTTCTTTAAAGCAGTAGATCACTCCCGTCATATATAGGATCTTTGACTATATAAAGTATTTTTAACAGTAGTTCTTTAAAACAGTAGATCACCCCCGTCATATATAGGATCTTTGACTATATATATATTTTTTGCAAAACAGTAGATCGCTCCCGTCATATATAGGATCTTTGACTATAGTTTTTTTGCAGTTGATTCTCAAAAATAGTAAGTCACTCCTGTCATATATAGGATCTTTGACTATAGTTTTTTGTTGTTGCAGTAATTCCTTAAAACAGTAGATCACTCCTGGCATATATAGGATCTTTGACTATATAGTTTTTATGCAGTAGTTTATTAAAAAAGTAAATCACTTCTGCCATTTATAGGATCTTTGACCAAATATTTTTTAGCAGTAGTTCTTTAAAACAGTAGATCACTCCTGTCATATATAGGACCTTTGACTATATATATTTTTTGCAGTAGTTCCTTAAAACAGTAGATCACTCATGTCATATATAGGATCTTTGACTATAGTTTTTTGTTGTTGCAGTAATTCCTTAAAACAGTAGATCACTCCTGGCATATATATGATCTTTGACTAAATAGCTTTTATGCAGTAGTTTATTAAAAAAGTAGATCACTTCTGCCATTTATAGGATCTTTGACCAAATATTTTTTAGCAGTAGTTCTTTAAAACAGTAGATCACTCCTGTCATATATAGGATCTTTGACTATAGTTTTTTTTGTTGTTGCAGTAATTCCTTAAAACAGTAGATCACTCCTGTCATATATAGGATCTTTGACTATATAGTTTTTATGCTGTAGTTTATTAAAAAAGTAGATCACTTCTGCCATTTATAGGATCTTTGACCAAATATTTTTTAGCAGTAGTTCTTTAAAACAGTAGATCACTCCTGTCATATATAGGATCTTTGACTATATATATTTTTTGCAGTAGTTCCTTAAAACAGTAGATCACTCATGTCATATATAGGATCTTTGACTATAGTTGTTTTGTTGTTGCAGTAATTCCTTAAAACAGTAGATCACTCCTGTCATATATAGGATCTTTGACTATATAGTTTTTATGCTGTAGTTTATTTAAAAAAAGTAGATCACTTCTGCCATTTATAGGATCTTTGACCAAATATTTTTTAGCAGTAGTTCTTTAAAACAGTAGATCACTCCTGTCATATATAGGATCTTTGACTATATATATTTTTTGCAGTAGTTCCTTAAAACAGTAGATCACTCATGTCATATATAGGATCTTTGACTATAGTTTTTTGTTGTTGCAGTAATTCCTTAAAACAGTAGATCACTCATGTCATATATAGGATCTTTGACTATAGTTTTTTGTTGTTGCAGTAATTCCTTTAAACAGTAGATCACTCCTGTCATATATATGATCTTTGACTAAATAGCTTTTATGCAGTAGTTTATTAAAAAAGTAGATCACTTCTGCCATTTATAGGATCTTTGACCAAATATTTTTTAGCAGTAGTTCTTTAAAACAGTAGATCACTCCTGTCATATATAGGATCTTTGACTATATATATTTTTTGCAGTAGTTCCTTAAAACAGTAGATCACTCATGTCATATATAGGATCTTTGACTATAGTTGTTTTGTTGTTGCAGTAATTCCTTAAAACAGTAGATCACTCCTGTCATATATAGGATCTTTGACTATATAGTTTTTATGCTGTAGTTTATTAAAAAAGTAGATCACTTCTGCCATTTATAGGATCTTTGACCAAATATTTTTTAGCAGTAGTTCTTTAAAACAGTAGATCACTCCTGTCATATATAGGATCTTTGACTATATATATTTTTTGCAGTAGTTCCTTAAAACAGTAGATCACTCATGTTATATATGGGATCTTTGACTATAGTTTTTGTTGTTGTTGCAGTAATTCCTTAAAACAGTAGATCACTCCTGTCATATATAGGATCTTTGACTATATAGTTTTTATGCTGTAGTTTATTAAAAAAGTAGATCACTTCTGCCATTTATAGGATCTTTGAACAAATATTTTTTAGCAGTAGTTCTTTAAAACAGTAGATCACTCCTGTCATATATAGGATCTTTGACTATATATATTTTTTGCAGTAGTTCCTTAAAACAGTAGATCACTCATGTCATATATAGGATCTTTGACTATAGTTTTTTGTTGTTGCAGTAATTCTTTAAAACAGTAGATCACTCCTGGCATTTATATGATCTTTGACTAAATAGCTTTTATGCAGTAGTTTATTAAAAAAGTAGATCACTTCTGCCATTTATAGGATCTTTGACCAAATATTTTTTAGCAGTAGTTCTTTAAAACAGTAGATCACTCCTGTCATATATAGGATCTTTGACTATATATATTTTTTGCAGTAGTTCCTTAAAACAGTAGATCACTCATGTCATATATAGGATCTTTGACTATAGTTGTTTTGTTGTTGCAGTAATTCCTTAAAACAGTAGATCACTCCTGTCATATATAGGATCTTTGACTATATAGTTGTTATGCTGTAGTTTATTAAAAAAGTAGATCACTTCTGCCATTTATAGGATCTTTGACCAAATATTTTTTAGCAGTAGTTCTTTAAAACAGTAGATCACTCCTGTCATATATAGGATCTTTGACTATATATATTTTTTGCAGTAGTTCCTTAAAACAGTAGATCACTCATGTCATATATAGGATCTTTGACTATAGTTGTTTTGTTGTTGCAGTAATTCCTTAAAACAGTAGATCACTCCTGTCATATATAGGATCTTTGACTATATAGTTTTTATGCTGTAGTTTATTTAAAAAAAGTAGATCACTTCTGCCATTTATAGGATCTTTGACCAAATATTTTTTAGCAGTAGTTCTTTAAAACAGTAGATCACTCCTGTCATTTATAGGATCTTTGACTATATATATTTTTTGCAGTAGTTCCTTAAAACAGTAGATCACTCCTGTCGTATATAGGATCTTTGACTATATCGTTTTTATGCAGTAGTTTCTTAAAACAGTACATCACTCCTGTCATATATAGGATCTTTGACTATAGTTTTTTGCAGTACTTCCTTAAAACAGTAGATCACTCTTATCATATATAGCAGTGGTCCCCAACCACCGGGCCGTGGCCCGGTACCGGTCCGTAGACCGATTGGTACCGGGCCGCGGCCACACAAGAAATTGAAAAAAATAAAAATAAAATTGTTTTAATTTTTTTATTTTTTTATTAAATCAAGATAAAAAACACAATCTATACATTATATATTAATATAAATCAATACAGTCTGCAGGGATACAGTCCGTAAGCACACATGATTGTATTTCTTTATGACAAAAAGAAAAACAAAAAAAAACTTTTTTTTTTTTTTTTTTACTACACCCCCCCCCCCCCGGTCCGTGGGACAAATTTTCAAGCGTCGACCGGTCCCCAGCTACAAAAAGGTTGGGGACCACTGATATATAGGATCTTTGACTATATACAGTATTTTTAACAGTAGTTCCTTAAAACAGTAGATCACTCTTACCTCTAGGGGAAATGCTATTTTTCTAAATATTTCTATAGTCAGTAAACCAGTTTACACCAGTGTGCTGTTGTATATTTTGTTATAGGTTTATTTCGAAAATGTTTAAAAAACGTAACATAAGGAACAACCGGTTTTACTTTGAAAGGCCGTGTGTTAAACGGAAGTGATGTGTATTGCGCAGTATTGACAATGGTGATCAAGTGAAGTCACATGGACAACGCTGGCAAGGTGCGCTAAACACATTGACGTTGGACTAAAACTTAGCAGTCAAATTAGGAATACGGTTTTTATTTTTTTGAACCATTTTCGGACGGTTTTGTCTCATGGACTCTATGATAGAGCAGACCACGCGCACCTGTGTTGACGTCATTCGCCAACAAGATGGACAATTAGCATGAACGTGTCAACCCGACCACGAAAGGAGATGTCAAGTTTGACGAGATGTCTTCAAACCGTCTTCATCGCCGTCATCCTGGCAGACTTTTAAGGTAAAACCATTTAAAAACGTTGTTTTCGGCCATGTGATACTTTGTATGGAGGTCCGGGATGAATATGTATTGTGAATGTTGTCGAAGTTTGTAGTACCGCAGAAAACAGCGGATCAATCATGTCTTATATAGGATCTTTGACTATAGTTTTTTTTCCCAGTAGATCCTCAAAAACAGTAAATCACTCATGTCTTATATAGCATTTTTGACTATAGTTTTTTTTTTGCAGTAGATGCTCAAAAACAGCTCGTGTCTTATATAGGATCTTTGACTATAGTTTTTTTTCCCAGTAGATCCTCAAAAACAGTAAATCACTCATGTCTTATATAGCATTTTTGACTATAGTTTTTTTTTTTGCAGTAGATGCTCAAAAACAGCTCGTGTCTTATATAGGATCTTTGACTATAGTTTTTTTTCCCAGTAGATCCTCAAAAACAGTAAATCACTCATGTCTTATATAGCATTTTTTACTATAGTTTTTTTTTTTTTGCAGTAGATGCTCAAAAACAGCTCATGTATTATATAGGATCTTTGACTATAGTTTTTTTTTTGCAGTAGATCCTTAAAAACAGTAAATCACTCATGTCTTATATAGCATCTTTGACTATAGTTTTTTGTGTGTGCAGTAGATCACTCCTGTCATGTAGGCTAGATGATCTTTGACTATACTTTTTTGCGGTAGATCCTCAAAGACAGATCAATCATGTCTTATATAGGATCTTTGACAATAGGTTTTTTCCCCAGTAGATCCTCAAAAAACAGATCACTCATGTCTTATATAGGATCTTTGACTATAGTTGTTTTGCATTACATCCTTAAAAACAGCAGATCACTCATGTCTTATATAGGATCTTTGACTATAGTTTTTTTCCCCAGTAGATCCTCAAAAAACAGCAGATCACTCATGTCTTATATAGGATCTTTGACTGTAGTTTTTTTCCCAGTAGATCCTCAAAAACAGCAGATCACTCATGTCTTATGTAGGATCTTTGACTATAGTTTTTTTTGCAGTAGACCCTCAAAAACAGCAGATCACTTATGTCTTATATAGGATCTTTGACTATAGTTTTTTTTAAATAGATCCTCAAAAAACAGCAGATCACTCATGTCTTAAATAGGATCTTTGACTATAATTTTTTTGCAGTAGATCCTCAAAAAACAGATCATTCATGTCTTATATAGGATCTTTGACTATAGTTGTTTTGCAGTAGATCCTTAAAAACAGCAGATCACTCATGTCTTACATAGGATCTTTGACTATAGTTTTTTTCCCCAGTAGATGCTTAAAAAACAGCAGATCACTCATATCTTATATAGGATCTTTGACTATAGTTTTTTTCCCAGTAGATCCTCAAAAACAGCAGATCACCCATGTCTTATGTAGGATCTTTGACTATAGTTTTTTTTGCAGTAGACCCTCAAAAACAGCAGATCACTCATGTCTTATATAGGATCTTTGACTATAGCCCCCCCCCAGTAGATCCTCAAAAACAGCAGATCACTCATGTCTCATATAGGATCTTTGACTATAGTTTTTCCCCCCCAGTAGATCCTCAAAAAACAGCAGATCCCTCATGTCTTATATAGGATCTTTGACTATAGTTTCTTCTTCTTCAGTAGATCCTCAAAAAACAGCAGATCACTCATGTCTTGTATAGGATCTTTGACTATAGTTCCCCCCCCCCCAGTAGATTCTCAAAAACAGCAAATCACTAATGTCTTGTATAGGATCTTTGACTATAGTTTTTTTCCCCAGTAAATCCTCAAAAACAGCAGATCACTCATGTCTTATGTAGGATATTTGACTATAGTTTTTTACCCCAGTAGATCCTCAAAAAACAGCAGATCACTCATGTCTTAAATAAGATATTTGACTATAGTTTTTTTTCCCCTGTAGATCCTCAAAAAACAGCAGATCACTCATGTCTTATATAGGATCTTTGACTATAGTTTTTTTTGCAGTAGATCCTCAAAAAACAGCAGATCACTCATGTCTTATATAGGATCTCTGACTATAGTTTTTTTTCCCCAGTAGATCCTCAAAAACAGTAAATTACTCATGTCTTATATAGCATCTTTGACTATATATTTTTTGTGTGTGCAGTAGATCACTCCTGTCATGTAGACTAGATGATCTTTGACTATACTTTTTTGCGGTAGATCCTCAAAAAACAGCAGATCACTCATGTCTAATATAGGATATTTGACTATAGTTGTTTTGCAGTAGATCCTTAAAAAACAGCAGATCACTCATGTCTTATGTAAGATCGTTGACTATACGTTTTTTTTGCAGTAGATCCTCAAAAAACAGCAGATTACTCCTGTCTTATATAGGATCTTTGACTATAGTTTTTTTCCCCAGTAGATCTTCAAAAAACAGCAGATCACTCATGTGTTGTATAGGATATTTGACTATAGTTTTTTTTGCAGTAGACCCTCAAAACAGCTGATCACTCATGTCTTATATAGGATCTTTGACTATAGGTTTTTTTTGCAGTAGATCCTCAAAAACAGCGCATGTCTTATATAGGATATTTGACTATAGTTTTTTTTGCAATAGATCCTCAAAAAGAGTAAATCACTCATGTCTTATGTAGGATCTTTGACTATACGTTTTTTTGCAGTAGATCCTCAAAAAACAGCAGATCACTCATGTTTTATATAGGATCCTTGACTATAGTTGTTTTGCAGTAGATCCTCAAAAACAGCAGATCACTCATGTCTTATGTAGGTTCTTTGACTATACGTTTTTTTGCAGTAGATCCTCAAAAAACAGCAGATCACTCATGTCTTATATAGCATCTTTGACTATAGTTTTTTTTGCAGTAGATCCTCAAAAAACAGCATATCACTCATGTCTTGTACAGGATCTTTGACTATAGTTTTTTTCCCAGTAGATCCTCAAAAACAGCAGATCACTCATGTCTTATGTAGGATCTTTGACTATAGTTTTTTTTGCAGTAGACCCTCAAAAACAGCAGATCACTCATGTCTTATATAGGATCTTTGACTATAGTTTTTTTTTGCAGTAGATCCTCAAAAACAGCGCATGTCTTATATAGGATATTTGACTATAGTTTTTTTTGCAATAGATCCTCAAAAAGAGTAAATCACTCATGTCTTGTATAGCATCTTTGACTATAGTTGTTTTGCAGTAGATCCTCAAAAACAGCAGATCACTCATGTCTTATGTAGGATCTTTGACTATACGTTTTTTTGCAGTAGATCCTCAAAAAACAGCAGATCACTCATGTCTTATATAGGATCCTTGACTATAGTTGTTTTGCAGTAGATCCTCAAAAACAGCAGATCACTCATGTCTTATGTAGGTTCTTTGACTATACGTTTTTTTTCAGTAGATCCTCAAAAAACAGCAGATCACTCATGTCTTATATAGCATCTTTGACTATAGTTTTTTTTGCAGTAGATCCTCAAAAAACAGCATATCACTCATGTCTTGTACAGGATCTTTGACTATAGTTTTTTTCCCAGTAGATCCTCAAAAACAGCAGATCACTCATGTCTTATGTAGGATCTTTGACTATAGTTTTTTTTTGCAGTAGACCCTCAAAAACAGCAGATCACTCATGTCTTATATAGGATGTTTGACTATAGTTTTTTTTTGCAGTAGATCCTCAAAAACAGCTCATGTCTTATATAGGATATTTGACTATAGTTTTTTTTGCAATACATCCTCAAAAACAGTAAATCACTCATGTCTTATATAGCATCTTTGACTACAGTTTTTTGTGTGTGCAGTAGATCACTCCTGTCTTGTAGGCTAGATGATCTTTGACTATACTTTTTTCCAGTAGATCCTCAAAAAACAGCAGATCACTCATGTCTTATATAGGATCTTTGACTATAGTTGTTTCCCCCCAGTAGATCCTCAAAAACAGCAGATCACTCATGTCTTATATAGGATCTTTGACTATAGTTTTTTTTCCAAGTAGATCCTCAAAAAACAGCAGATCACTCATGTCTTGTATAGGATCTTTGACTATAGTTTTTTTCCCAGTAGATCCTCAAAAAACAGCTGATCACTCATGTCTTATATAGGATCTTTGACTATAGTTTTTTTTGCAGTAGACCCTCAAAAACAGCAGATCACTCATGTCTTATATAGGATATTTGACTATAGTTTTTTTTGCAATACATCCTCAAAACCAGTAAATCACTCATGTCTTATATAGCATCTTTGACTACAGTTTTTTGTGTGTGCAGTAGATCACTCCTGTCTTGTAGGCTAGATGATCTTTGACTATACTTTTTTCCAGTAGATCCTCAAAAAACAGCAGATCACTCATGTCTTATATAGGATCTTTGACTATAGTTGTTTCCCCCCAGTAGATCCTCAAAAACAGCAGATCACTCATGTCTTATATAGGATCTTTGACTATAGTTTTTTTCCAAGTAGATCCTCAAAAAACAGCAGATCACTCATGTCTTGTATAGGATCTTTGACTATAGTTTTTTTCCCAGTAGATCCTCAAAAAACAGCTGATCACTCATGTCTTATATAGGATCTTTGACTATAGTTTTTTTTGCAGTAGATCCTCAAAAAACAGCAGATCACTCATGTCATTTTGGATCTTTGACTATAGTTTTTTTCCCCAGTAGATCCTCAAAAACAGCAGATCACTCATGTCTTATATAGGATCTTTGACTATTGTTTTTCCCCCCAGTAGATCCTCAAAAAACAGCAAATCACTCATGTCTTATATAGGATCTTTGACTATATAGTTTTTATGCAGTAGTTTCCTAAAACAGTAGATCACTCCTGTCATATATAGGATCTTTGACTATATAGTTTTTATGCAGTAGATCCTCAAAAACAGCACATGTCTTATATAGGATCTTTGACTATAGTTTTTTTTGCAATAGATCCTCAAAAACAGTAAATCACTTATGTCTTATATAGCATCTTTGACTATAGTTTTTTTGTGTGTGCAGTAGATCACTCCTGTCATGTAGGCTAGATGATCTTTGACTATACTTTTTTTCAGTAGATCCTCAAAAAACAGCAGATCACTCATGTCTAATATAGGATATTTGACTATAGTTGTTTTGCAGTAGATCCTTAAAAACAGCAGATCACTTATGTCTTATATAGGATCTTTGACTATAGTTTTTTTTCCAATAGATCCTCAAAAAACAGCAGATCACTCATGTCTTATATAGGATCTTTGACTATAGTTTTTCCCCCCAGTAAATCCTCAAAAACAGCAGATCATTAATGTCTTATATAGGATCTTTGACTATAGTTTTTTTCCCCCCAGTAGATCCTCAAAAAACAGCAGATCACTCATGTCTTGTATATGATCTTTGACTATAGTTTTTTTTGCAATAGATCCTCAAAAACAGTAAATCACTCATGTCTTATATAGCATCTTTGACTATAGTTTTTTGTGTGGGCAGTAGATCACTCCTGTCATGTAGGCTAGATGATCTTTGACTATACTTTTTTGCGGTAGATCCTCAAAAAACAGCAGATCACTCATGTCTTATATAGGATCTTTGACTATAGTTTTTTTTCCCCCAGTAGATCCTCAAAAAACAGCTGATCACTCATGTCTTATATAGGATCTTTGACTATAGTTTTTTTCCCAGTAGATCCTCAAAAAACAGCAGATCGCTCACGTCTTGTATAGGATCTTTGACTATAGTTTTTTCCCCAGTAGATCCTCAAAAAACAGCTGATCACTCATGTCTTATATAGGATCTTTGACTGTAGTTTTTTTTTGCAGTAGATCCTCAAAAAACAGCAGATCACTCATGTCATATAGGATCTTTGACTATAGTTTTTTTTCCCCAGTAGATCCTCAAAAACAGCAGATCACTCATGTCTTATATAGGATCTTTGACTATTGTTTTCCCCCCCCAGTAGATCCTCAAAAAACAGCAGATTACTCATGTCTTATATAGGATCTTTGACTATATAGTTTTTATGCAGTAGTTTCCTAAAACAGTAGATCACTCCTGTTATATATAGGATCTTTGACTATATAGTTTTTATGCAGTAGATCCTCAAAAACAGCACATGTCTTATATAGGATCTTTGACTATAGTTTTTTTTGCAATAGATCCTCAAAAACAGTAAATCACTTATGTCTTATATAGCATCTTTGACTATAGTTTTTTTGTGTGTGCAGTAGATCACTCCTGTCATGTAGGCTAGATGATCTTTGACTATACTTTTTTTCAGTAGATCCTCAAAAAACAGCAGATCACTCATGTCTAATATAGGATATTTGACTATAGTTGTTTTGCAGTAGATCCTTAAAAACAGCAGATCACTTATGTCTTATATAGGATCTTTGACTATAGTTTTTTTTCCAATAGATCCTCAAAAGACAGCAGATCACTCATGTCTTATATAGGATATTTGACTATAGTTTTTCCCCCCAGTAAATCCTCAAAAACAGCAGATCATTAATGTCTTATATAGGATCTTTGACTATAGTTTTTTCCCCCCCAGTAGATCCTCAAAAAACAGCAGATCACTCATGTCTTGTATATGATCTTTGACTATAGTTTTTTTTTGCAATAGATCCTCAAAAACAGTAAATCACTCATGTCTTATATAGCATCTTTGACTATAGTTTTTTGTGTGTGCAGTAGATCACTCCTGTCATGTAGGCTAGATGATCTTTGACTATACTTTTTTGCGGTAGATCCTCAAAAAACAGCAGATCACTCATGTCTTATATAGGATCCTTGACTATAGTTGTTTTGCAGTAGACTCTCAAAAACAGCAGATCACTCATGTCTTATGTAGGATCTTTGACTATAGTTTTTTTTGCAGTAGATCCTCAAAAACAGCAGATCACTCATGTCTTATGTAGGATCTTTGACTATAGTTTTTTTTTTTGCAGTAGACCCTCAAAAACCGCAGATCACTCATGTCTTATGTAGGATTTTTCACTATAGGTTTTTTTGCAGTAGATCCTCAAAAAACAGCAGATCATTCATGTCTTATATAGGATCTTTGACTATAGTTTTTTTGCAGTAGATCCTCAAAGAACAGCAGATCACTCATGTCTTATATAGGATCTTTGACTATAGTTTTTTTTGCAGTAGATCCTCAAAAAACAGCAGATCACTCATGTCTATATAGGATCTTTGACTATAGGTTTTTTGCAGTAGATCGTCAAAAAACAGCAGATCACTCATGTCTTATATAGGATCTTTGACTATAGTTGTTTTGCAGTAGATCCTCAAAAACAGTAGATCACTCATGTCTTATATAGGATCTTTGACTATAGTTTTTTGCAGTAGATCCTAAAAAAACAGCAGATCATTCATGTCTTATATAGGATCTTTGACTATAGTTTTTTTGCAGTAGATCCTCAAAGAACAGCAGATCACTCATGTCTTATATAGGATCTTTGACTATAGGTTTTTTGCAGTAGATCCTCAAAAAACAGCAGATCACTCATGTCTATATAGGATCTTTGACTATAGGTTTTTTGCAGTAGATCCTCAAAAAACAGCAGATCACTCATGTGTTATGTAGGATCTTTGACTATAGGTTTTTTGCAGTAGATCCTCAAAAAACAGCAGATCACTCATGTCTTATATAGGATCTTTGACTATAGTTGTTTTGCAGTAGATCCTCAAAAACAGTAGATCACTCATGTCTTATATGGGATCTTTGACTATAGTTTTTTGCAGTAGATCCTAAAAAAACAGCAGATCACTCATGTCTAATGTAGGATCTTTGACTATAGTTTTTTTGCAGTAGATCCTAAAAAAACAGCAGATCACTCATGTCTTATGTAGGATCTTTGACTATAGGTTTTTGCAGTAGATCGTCAAAAAACAGCAGATCACTCATGTCTTATATAGGATCTTTGACTATAGTTGTTTTGCAGTAGTTCCTCAAAAAACAGCAGATCACTCATGTCTATATAGGATCTTTGACTATAGTTGTTTTGCAGTAGATCCTCAAAAACAGTAGATCACTCATGTCTTATATAGGATCTTTGACTATAGTTGTTTTGCAGTAGATCCTCAAAAACAGCAGATCACTCATGTCTTATATAGGATCTTTGACTATAGTTGTTTTGCAGTAGATCCTCAAAAACAGTAGATCACTCCAGACTAAAGTAAAGTTTGACGAAATGTCTTCAAACCGTCTTCATCGCCATCATCCTGGCAGACTTTTAAGGTAAACCCGTTTAAAAACGTTGTTTATACTTCGTCTGGAGGTCCCGGATGAATATGTATGGTGAATGTTGTCTAAGCTTGTAGTACCGCTGTCTGGCCGTTAGATGGCAGCAATGACCGTGTTCATGGTCCATGTTCTTACCCTTTGGTTGGGCTGCTGTCGCTGCCTTTACAAGAGCCCGAGTTGCTGCTGCCGCTGAGGGAGGCGTTGCCGAAGGGGTCTCGGTTACTGGGGGCCGCCGGGGACCGCCTGCTAGTTCCACGCAAACCACAAACAAAGAAGACATGTGTTGTTATAGTTTGGTGACGTCACACACAACACACAGGTCAGGTGATAGTGAGCTGCAAAAAAATCAAATAAAAATACCAACAAGTGACAAGAGCAGGTGCCAATGGAAATGCACAAATATACAAAAAAAATATTAGAAATACACAACCAAAGTTTGGAAAAGCTGTAATTAATGTGATTTTAATGACAAATGAGGGTGAAAAACAAGTCAAAGACAAGATGTGACACATTTGATACAATAAAGCACACATCATTATGCCTTTTTTGCACTGCAGGGTTTCCCAAACTGTGACTTCATGGATCCTAGGACATTTTATATATGGCCTAATAATTACATTTGTATGCAGTAATCATGTCCTCAAAAACAGCTCATGTCTTATATAGGATCTTTGATTATAGTTTTTTTTTGCAGTAGATCCTCAAAAACAGTAGATCACTCATGTCTTATATAGGATCTTTGATTATCGTTTTTTTGCAGTAGATCCTCAAAAACAGCAGATCACTCATGTCTTATATAGGATCTTTGATTATAGATTTTTTGCAGTAGATCCTCAAAAACAGTAGATCGCTCATGTCTTGTATAGGATCTTTGATTATCGTTTTTTTGCAGTAGATCCTCAAAAACAGCAGATTACTCATGTCTTATATAGGATCTTTGACTATAGTTTTTTTTTTTAGTAGACCCTCAAAAACAGCATATTGCTCATGTCTTAATAGCATCTTTGATTATAGTTGTTTTGCAGTAGATCCTCAAAAACAGCAGGTCTCTCATGTCTTGTATAGGATCTTTGACTATAATTGTTTTGCAGTAGATCCTCAAAAACAGCAGATCACTCATGTCTTATATAGGATCTTTGGCTGTAGTTGTTTTGCAGTAGATCCTCAAAAACAGTATATCACTCCTGTCATGTAGGCTAAATGATCTTTGAATATAGTTTTTTGCAGTAGATCCTCAAAAACAGCAGATTACTCATGTCTTATATAGGATCTTTGACTATAGTTTTTTTTTCAGTAGACCCTCAAAAACAGCATATTGCTCATGTCTTAATAGCATCTTTGATTATAGTTGTTTTGCAGTAGATCCTCAAAAACAGCAGGTCACTCATGTCTTGTATAGGATCTTTGACTATTATTGTTTTGCAGTAGATCCTCAAAAACAGCAGATCACTCATGTCTTATATAGGATCTTTGACTATAGGTTTTTTTTCAGCAGATCGCTCATGTCTTACATAGCATCTTTGATTATAGTTGTTTTGCAGTAGATCCTCAAAAACAGCAGATTACTCATGTCTTATATAGGATCTTTGACTATAGTTTTTTTTTCAGTAGACCCTCAAAAACAGCATATTGCTCATGTCTTAATAGCATATTTGATTATAGTTGTTTTGCAGTAGATCCTCAAAAACAGCAGGTCACTCATGTCTTGTATAGGATCTTTGACTATAATTGTTTTGCAGTAGATCCTCAAAAACAGCAGATCACTCATGTCTTATATAGGATCTTTGACTGTAGTTGTTTTGCAGTAGATCCTCAAAAACAGTATATCACTCCTGTCATGTAGGCTAAATGATCTTTGAATATAGTTTTTTGCAGTAGATCCTCAAAAACAGCAGATTACTCATGTCTTATATAGGATCTTTGACTATAGTTTTTTTTCCAGTAGACCCTCAAAAACAGCATATTGCTCATGTCTTAATAGCATCTTTGACTATAATTGTTTTGCAGTAGATCCTCAAAAACAGCAGATCACTCATGTCTTATATAGGATCTTTGACTATAGGTTTTTTTTCAGCAGATCGCTCATGTCTTACATAGCATCTTTGATTATAGTTGTTTTGCAGTAGATCCTCAAAAACAGCAGATCACTCATGTCTTATATAAGATCTTTGACTATAGTTGTTTTGCAGTAGATCCTCAAAAACAGCAGATCACTCATGTCTTATATAGGATCTTTGACTATAGTTGTTTTGCAGTAGATCCTCAAAAACAGCAGTTCATTCATGTCTTGTATAGGATCTTTGACTATATAGTTTTTATGCAGTAGTTTCTTAAAACAGTAGACCACTCCTGTCATATATAGGATCTTTGACTATATAGTTTTTATGCAGTAGTTTCTTAAAACAGTAGATCACTCCTGTCATATATAGGATCTTTGACTATAGTTTTGTTTGCAGCAGTTCCTTAAAACTGTAGATCACTTCTGCCATTTATAGGATCTTTGACTTTATATTTTTAACAGTAGTTCTTTAAAACAGTAGATCACTCCCGTCATATATAGGATCTTTGACTGTAGTTTTTTTGCAGTTGATTCTCAAAAATAGTAGGTCACTCCTGTCATATAGAGCAGTGGACCCCAACCTTTTTGTAGCTGCGGACCGGTCAACGCTTGAAAATTTGTCCCATGGACCGGTGGGGGGGTGGGGGTGGGGGGTGTATTTAAAAAAACAAAACATTTTTTTTTTTTTTTTACATAAATAAATACAATCATGTGTGCTTACGGACTGTATCCCTGCAGACTGTATTGATCTATATTGATATATAATGTATATATTGTGTTTTGTATGGTGATTTCATAAAAAAAATAAAAATATATTTATTTTTTATTTTTTATTTTTTTAAATTTCTTGTGCGGCCCGGTATCGGGCCGCAGCCCGGTGGTTGGGGACCACTGATATAGAGGATATTTGACTGTAGTTTTTTTTTTTGCAAAACAGTAGATCACTCTCGTCATATATAGGATCTTTGACTATAGTTTTGTTTGCAGCAGTTCCTTCAAACTGTAGATCACTTCTGCCATTTATAGGATCTTTGACTTTATATTTTTTAACAGTAGTTCTTTAAAGCAGTAGATCACTCCTGTCATTTATAGGATCTTTGACTATATAACGTATTTTTAACAGTAGTTCTTTAAAACAGTAGATCACTCCCGTCATATATAGGATCTTTGACTATAGTTTTTTGCAGTTGATTCTCAAAAATAGTAGGTCACTCCTGACATATAGAGGATCTTTGACTATAGTCCCCCCCCCCCGTAATTCCTTAAAACAGTAGGTCACTCCTGTCATATATAGGATCTTTGACTATAGTTTTTTTTTTTCAGTAATTCCTTAAAACAGTAGGTCACTCCTGTCATATATAGGATCTTTGACTATATAGTTTTTATGCAGTAGTTCTTTAAAACAGTAGATCACTCCTGTCATATATAGGATCTTTGACTATATCATTTTGAACAGTAGTTCCTTAAAACAGTGGAACATTCCAGAAGTGGGGTGTAAAAGTCCACGTTTGGGAGACCCTGCCGCAGGACCGTGTGTGGACAGACCGGGAGCGAGGGGAGGAGGGGGAGTGTGTCAGACGGCTATGGCGGTCTGGAGACTTGGTGGACGCGCTTCCTTTAGCGGCGGAGGCGTGGCCTTTAGTGGGGCGCATGGAGACCATGTAGCCCGTCTCCATGGGGACGTAGTCTACTTCTATCAACCTGCAGTAGTCAAACCTGACCAGGGGTGGGAAACAAAACCATTTAGGTCACACACGTGCTGCAAGCCCTTTCCTGTGCTGTAAAAGAAAGAAACAACGACTTTTGCATTTAAGCGAGCTTTGAAGTGCATGCCACAAAGCAACAGGTGGCGCTAGAATCAAAGGCCTGCAGAGAAACAAAGCACAATTATAGCAGAACTTCAGCAACAATCCGCGTCAACTGCAAAGTCCAAGTGTGCTGTGCTGTTCTACTCCGGTCCTGTAGGTGGCGCTACTGGCTAATGATCATTGCAATGATACACACATTTATCCATATAGAGGAACTTGAAGTTTTATTTTTTTTTAATGTAAAACTTATTTGCAGGGCATTAAAAAATGTAAAGGAAAACTAAGCTTTTGAACCGATACTGATAACCGATATTTATGTGTATATACTCAAGGCAGCAATGTTTACACCCTACTGAAAAATGGACAACTACTACGTAGGGATAAGGATAATTTAATGATATTTGAGTGGAAAATACCCTTCCCACTGTAATTCTGACTCGAGATGTCCGATAATGGCTTTTTTTCCGATATTCCGATATTGTCCAACTCTTAATTACCGATTCCGATATCAACCAATACAGATATATATATACAGTCGTGGAATTAACACATTATTATGCCTAATTTTGAGCATGAGGAGGTTGATGTGGGGGAGTAGGGGGTAGTGGGGGGTGTATATCATAGCGTCCCGGAAGAGTTAGTGCTGCAAGGGGTTCTGGGTATTTGTTTGTTCTCAGTGTGACCTGTATGGCTGTTGACCAAGTATGACTTGTGTGTGGGAAAAGCCGTAGATATAGCCTTTAAGGTTTATTGGCGCTCTGTACTTCTCCCTACGTCCGTGTACCACTACGTACAGCGGCGTTTGAAAATGTCATAAGTTTTACTTTTTGAAACCAATACCGATAATTTCCGAATCGATACCGATAATTTCCGATATTACATTTTAAAGCATTTATCGACATCTCTATTTTGAACCGATACTGATAACCAATATTTATGTGTATATACTCAAGGCACCAAGTTCACATATGTCCGATAATGGCTTTTTAGCCGATATTCCAAAATTTCCAACTCTTAATTACCGATTCCGATATCAACCAATACCGATATATATATATATACAGTTGTGGAATTAACACATAATAATGCCTAATTTTGAGCATGAGGAGGTTGATGTGGGGGAGTAGGGGGTTTATATTGTAGTGTCCCGGAAGAGTTAGTGCTGCAAGGGGTTCTGGGTATTTGTTCTGTTGTGTTTATGTTGTGTCACGGTGCGGATGTTCTCCCGAAATGTGTTTGTCATTCTTGTTTGATGTGGGTTCACAGTGTGGCGCATATTTGTAACAGTGTTAAAGTTGTTTATACGGCCACCCGCCGTGTGACCTGTATGGCTGTTGACCAAGTAGGAATTGTGTGTGGGAAAAGCCGTAGATATAGCCTTTGAGGTTTATTGGCGCTCTGTACTTCTCCCTACGTCCGTGTACCACTACGTACAGCGGCGTTTGAAAA
This sequence comes from Entelurus aequoreus, assembly GCF_033978785.1. Classification (NCBI taxonomy): domain Eukaryota; kingdom Metazoa; phylum Chordata; class Actinopteri; order Syngnathiformes; family Syngnathidae; genus Entelurus; species Entelurus aequoreus. The sequence goes on along the minus strand of NC_084737.1, from coordinate 13,194,378 downwards.
TGTCATAAGTTTTACTTTTTGAAAGCAATACCGATAATTTCCGAATCGATACCGATAATTTCCGATATTACATTTTAAAGCATTTATCGACATCTCTATTTTGAACCGATACTGATAACCGATATTTATGTGTATATACTCAAGGCACCAAGTTCACATATGTCCGATAATGGCTTTTTAGCCGATATTCCAAAATTTCCAACTCTTAATTACCGATTCCGATATCAACCAATACTGATATATATATATATACAGTCGTGGAATTAACACATAATTATGCCTAATTTTGAGCATGAGGAGGTTGATGTGGGGGAGTAGGAGGTGTATATTGTAGTGTCCCGGAAGAGTTAGTGCTGCAAGGGGTTCTGGGTATTTGTTCTGTTGTGTTTATGTTGTGTTACGGTGCGGATGTTCTCCCGAAATGTGTTTGTCATTCTTGTTTGATGTGGGTTCACAGTGTGGCGCATATTTGTAACCGTGTTAAAGTTGTTTCTACGGCCACCCTCCGTGTGACCTGTATGGCTGTTGACCAAGTATGAATTGTGTGTGGGAAAAGCCGTAGATATAGCCTTTAAGGTTTATTGGCGCTCTGTACTTCTCCCTACGTCCGTGTACCACTACGTACAGCGGCGTTTGAAAAAGTCATAAGTTTTACTTTTTGAAACCGATACGGATAATTTCCGAATCGATACGGATAATTTCCAATATTACATTGGAAAGCATTTATCGACATCTCTATTTTGAACCGATACTGATAACCGATATTTATGTGTATATACTCAAGGCACCAAGTTCACATTTCTGCCCAAAATGTTTACACCCGACCGAAAAATAGACAACTACTACGTGGGGATAAGGATCATTTAATGATATTTGAGTGGAAAATAACCTTCCCACTGTAATTCTGACCCATGCAAACACTGCAATGCAAGTTGGAATGTATTAACGTCTCGACTTTTCAATGATTCAAATGCGAGACCAACATGG
>NC_084737.1:13170891-13188391 GCF_033978785.1 Entelurus aequoreus | reverse complement strand
GGAGAGAGAGAGGACCAGACCAGAGCTACCCTGTTGAGGCCTGTTGCGTCGGCAACATGGTGCGCCACATGCCCTGTTAATGGCGGCTAACGGAGAGCAGGACGCTCTTCGTCGTGTCGTTCAAGCCACGATACGTCGGACAAAGTCGCTGACTCGTCACGACGGTATGGACAGAACGCCGAGTCAGCGTGTGCTAACCCTCTGATGAAGCTAATGTCAACTCTTGAGTCGTGCAAAATAGATGAGAAATTAAAAATATTGATGCTAAAATTACATTTCTACGTCATGCTAGGTTACAACACTCGAATATTTGTGAGCTACATGCTAACATTGCATTTCAACATTACTCTTAGTTAGCAACACTAGCATAACAATGTGAGCTACATGCTAACATTGCATTTCAACATTACTCTTAGTTAGCAACACTAGCATAACAATGTGAGCTACATGCTAACATTCCATTTCAGCATTACTTTTAGTTAGCAACACTAGCATAACAATGTGAGCTACATGCTAACATTACATTTCAACATTACTCTTAGTTAGCAACACTAGCATAACAATGTGGGCTACATGCTAACATTACATTTCAACATTACTCTTAGTTAGCAACACTAGCATAACAATGTGAGCTACATGCTAACATTACATTTCAGAAATTACTCTTAGTTAGCAACACTAGCATAACAATGTGAGCTACATGCTAAAATAAAATTTTAACGTGATGCTAGGTTACAACACTCAAATATTTGTGACCTACATGCTTACATTACATTCGAACATTAATCTTAGTTAGCAACACTAGCATAACAATGTGGGCTACATGCTAACATTACATTTTAACATTACTCTTAGTTAGCAACACTAGCATAACAATGTGAGCTACATGCTAACATTACATACGAACATTACTCTTAGTTAGCCACACTAGCATAACAATGTGAGCTACATGCTAACATTCCATTTCAGCATTACTTTTAGTTAGCAACACTAGCATAACAATGTGAGCTACATGCTAACATTCCATTTCAGCATTACTTTTAGTTAGCAACACTAGCATAACAATGTGAGCTACATGCTAAAATTACATTTCAACATTACTCTTAGTTAGCAACACTAGCATAACAATTTGAGCTAAATGCTAACTTTACATTTCAACATTACTCTTAGTTAGCAACACTAGCATAACAATGTGAGCTACATGCTAACATTCCATTTCAGCATTACTTTTAGTTAGCGACACTAGCATAACAATGTGAGCTACATGCTAACATTCCATTTCAACATTACTCTTAGTTAGCAACACTAGCATAACAATGTGAGCTACATGCTAACATTACATTTCAACATTACTCTTAGTTAGCAACACTAGCATAACAATGTGAGCTACATGCTAACATTCCATTTCAGCATTACTTTTAGTTAGCAACACTAGCATAACAATGTGAGCTACATGCTAACATTACATTTCAACATTACTCTTAGTTAGCAACACTAGCATAACAATGTGAGCTGCATGCTACCATTACATTTCAGCATTACTCTTAGTTAGCAACACTAGCATAACAATGTGAGCTACATGCTACCATTACATTTCAACATTACTCTTAGTTAGCAACACTAGCATAACAATGTGAGCGACATGCTAACATTACATTTCAACATTACTCTTAGTTAGCAACACTAGCATAACAATGTGAGCTACATGCTAACATTACATTTCAACATTACTCTTAGTAAGCAACACTAGCATAACAATGTGAGCTACATGCTAACTTTACATTTCAACATTACTCTTAGTTAGCCACACTAGCATAACAATGTGAGCTACATGCTAACATTACATACGAACATTACTCTTAGTTAGCCACACTAGCATAACAATGTGAGCTACATGCTAAAATTACATTTCAACATTACTCTTAGTTAGCAACACTAGCATAACAATGTGAGCTACATGCCAACATTCCATTTCAACATTACTCTTAGTTAGCAACACTAGCATAACAATGTGAGCTACATGCTAAAATTACATTTCAACATTACTCTTAGTTAGCAACACTAGCATAACAATGTGAGCTACATGCTAACATTGCATTTCAACATTACTCTTAGTTAGCAACACTAGCATAACAATGTGAGCTACATGCTAACATTGCATTTCAACATTACTCTTAGTTAGCAACACTAGCATAACAATGTGAGCTACATGCTAACATTACATTTCAACATTACTCTTAGTTAGCAACACTAGCATAACAATGTGAGCTACATGCTAACATTACATTTTAACATTACTCTTAGTTAGCAACACTAGCATAACAATGTGAGCTAAATGCTAACTTTACATTTCAACATTACTCTTAGCTAGCAACACTAGCATAACAATGTGAGCTACATGCTAACATTACATTTCAACATTACTTTTAGTTAGCAACACTAGCATAACAATGTGAGCTACATGCTAACATTCCATTTCAGCATTACTTTTAGTTAGCAACACTAGCATAACAATGTGAGCTACATGCTAACATTCCATTTCAACATTACTCTTAGTTAGCAACACTAGCATAACAATGTGAGCTACATGCTAACATTACATACGAACATTACTCTTAGTTAGCCACACTAGCATAACAATGTGAGCTACATGCTAAAATTACATTTCAACATTACTCTTAGTTAGCAACACTAGCATAACAATGTGAGCTAAATGCTAACTTTACATTTCAACATTACTCTTAGTTAGCAACACTAGCATAACAATGTGAGCTACATGCTAAAATTACATTTCAACATTACTTTTAGTTAGCAACACTAGCATAACAATGTGAGCTACATGCTAACATTACATACGAACATTACTCTTAGTTAGCCACACTAGCATAACAATGTGAGCTACATGCTAAAATTACATTTCAACATTACTCTTAGTTAGCAACACTAGCATAACAATGTGAGCTACATGCTAACATTACATTTCAACATTACTTTTAGTTAGCAACACTAGCATAACAATGTGAGCTACATGCTAACATTCCATTACAGCATTACTTTTAGTTAGCAACACTAGCATAACAATGTGAGCTACATGCTAGCATTCCATTTCAACATTACTCTTAGTTAGCAACACTAGCATAACAATGTGAGCTACATGCTACCATTACATTTCAACATTACTCTTAGTTAGCAACACTAGCATAACAATGTGAGCTACATGCTAACATTACATACGAACATTACTCTTAGTTAGCCACACTAGCATAACAATGTGAGCTACATGCTAACATTACATTTCAACATTACTCTTAGTTAGCAACACTAGCATAACAATGTGAGCTACATGCTAACATTACATTTTAACATTACTCTTAGTTAGCAACACTAGCATAACAATGTGAGCTAAATGCTAACTTTACATTTCAACATTACTCTTAGTTAGCAACACTAGCATAACAATGTGAGCTACATGCTAACATTGCATTTCAACATTACTCTTAGTTAGCAACACTAGCAAAACAATGTGAGCTACATGCTAACATTACATTTTAACATTACTCTTAGTTAGCAACACTAGCATAACAATGTGAGCTACATGCTAACATTACATTTCAACATTACTCTTAGTTAGCAACACTAGCATAACAATGTGAGCTAAATGCTAACTTTACATTTCAACATTACTCTTAGTTAGCAACACTAGCATAACAATGTGAGCTACATGCTAACATTACATTTCAACATTACTCTTAGTTAGCAACACTAGCATAACAATGTGAGCTACATGCTAACATTACATTTCAACATTACTCTTAGTTAGCAACACTAGCATAACAATGTGAGCTACATGCTAACATTCCATTTCAACATTACTCTTAGTTAGCAACACTAGCATAACAATGTGAGCTACATGCTAAAATAAAATTTTAACGTGATGCTAGGTTACAACACTCGAACATTTGTGAGCTACATGCTAACATTACACTCGAACATTACTCTTAGTTAGCAACACTAGCTTAACAATATGAGCTACATGCTAAAATAAAATTTTAACGTGATGCTAGGTTACAACACTCGAACATTTGTGACCTACAGGCTAACATTACATTTTACCGTTACTTCTTGTTAGCAACACTAGCATAACCATGTGAGCTACATGCTAAAATTACATTTTAACGTCATGCTAGGTTACAACACTTAAATATTTGTGAGCTACATGTTAACATTACATTCGAACATTACTCTTAGTTAACAACACTAGCATAACAATGTGAACTACATGCTAAAATAAAATTTTAACGTGATGCTAGGTTACAACACTCGAACATTTGTGACCTACAGGCTAACATTACATTTTACCGTTACTTCTTGTTAGCAACACTAGCATAACCATGTGAGCTACATGCTAAAATTACATTTTAACATCATGCTAGGTTACAACACTTAAATATTTGTGAGCTACATGCTAACATTACATTCGAACATTACTCTTAGTTAGCAACACTAGCATAACAATGTGAGCTACATGCTAAAATTAAATTTTAACGTCATGCTAGGTTACAACACTCGAATATTTGTGACCTGCAGGCTAACATTATATTTTAACATTTCTCTTGGTTAGCAACACTAGCATAACAATGTGAGCTACATGCTAACATTGCATTTCAACGCCATAGTAGGTTAGTGACACTAGAATAGCTATGTGAGCTACATGCTAATATTACATTTTGATATCATGCTAGGTTAGCAACACTAGCATATATGAGAGCTACATGCTAACATACAATTTTAACATCAATCTAGGTTGGCAACACTTGAATAGCTATACAAGGTACATGCTAAAATTATATTTTAAAATCATTATAGGTTAACAGCGATATCACAGCTATGTGAGCTACATGCTAACATTGCTTTTTAATGCATGTTAAGTTATTGACACTTGAATAACTACAGTATGTGATCAACATGCTAATATTACATTTTAACATCATTCTAGTTTAGCAACACTAGCATATATGTGAGCTAGATGCTAACATACAATTGTAACATCATTCTAGGATGGCAACACTTTAATAGCTATACAAGGTACATGCTAACATACAATTTTAACACCTTTCTAGGTTAGCAACACTAGCATATATGTGAGTTACATGCTAACATATAATTTTAACACCATTCTAGGTTAGCAACACTAGCATATATGTGAGATAGATGCTAACATACAATTTTAACATCATTCTAGGATGGCAACACTTGAATAGCTATACAAGGTACATGCTAAGTGTATGTTTTAACATCATGCTAGGTTAGCAGCGATAGCACAGCTATGTGAGCAACATGCTAACATTGCATTTTAACGTCATGCTAGGTTAGTGACACTAGAATAGCTACACAAACTGGATGCTAAAATTGCATTTTAACGTCATGCTAGGTTACAACACTCGAGCATAGCTATGTGAGCTACATGCTAACATTGCATTTTAACGCCATGCAAGGTTAGTGACACTAGAATAGCTACAGTTTGTGATCCACATGCTAATATTAGATTTTGACATCATGCTAGGTTAGCAACACTAGCATATATGTGATCCACATGCAAACATAATATTTTAACAGCATTCTAGGTTAGCAACACTAGCATATATGTGAGCCACATGCTATCATACAATTTTAACATAATTCCAGGTTAGCAACACCAGCATATATGTGAGCTACATGCTAACATACAATTTTAACATCATTCCAGGTTAGCAACACTAGCATATATGTGAGCTACATGCTAACATACAATTTTAACATCATTCCAGGTTAGCAACACTAGCATATATGTGAGCTACATGCTAACATACAATTTTAACACCATTCCAGGTTAGCAACACCAGCACATATGTGAGCTACATGCTAACATACAATTTTAACATCATTCCAGGTTAGCAACACTAGCATATATGTGAGCCACATGCTAACATACAATTTTAACATCATTCCAGGTTAGCAACACTAGCATATATGTGAGCCACATGCTAACATACAATTTTAACATCATTCCAGGTTAGCAACACCAGCATATATGTGAGCTACATGCTAACATACAATTTTAACATAATTCCAGGTTAGCAACACTAGCATATATGTGAGCCACATGCTAACATACAATTTTAACACCATTCCAGGTTAGCAACACCAGCATATATGTGAGCTACATGCTAACATACAATTTTAACATCATTCCAGGTTAGCAACACTAGCATATATGTGAGCTACATGCTAACATACAATTTTAACATCATTCCAGGTTAGCAACACTAGCATATATGTGAGCCACATGCTAACATACAATTTTAACATAATTCCAGGTTAGCAACACCAGCATGTATGTGAGCTACATGCTAACATACAATTTTAACACCATTCTAGTTTGGCAACACTAGCATATATGTGAGCCACATGCTAACATACAATTTTAACATCATTCCAGGTTAGCAACATTAGCATATATGTGAGCTACATGCTAACATACAATTTTAACATCATTCCAGGTTAGCAACACTAGCATATATGTGAGCTACATGCTAACATACAATTTTAACATCATTCCAAGTTAGCGACATTAGCATATATGTGAGCCACATGCTAACATACAATTTTAACATCATTCCAGGTTAGCAACACTAGCATATATGTGAGCCACATGCTAACATACAATTTTAACATAATTCCAGGTTAGCAACACCAGCATGTATGTGAGCCACATGCTAACATACAATTTTAACATAATTCCAGGTTAGCAACACCAGCGTATATGTGAGCTACATGCTAACATACAATTTTAACATCATTCCAGGTTAGCAACACTAGCATATATGTGAGCTACATGCTAACATACAATTTTAACATCATTCCAGGTTAGCAACACTAGCATATATGTGAGCCACATGCTAACATACCATTTTAACATAATTCCAGGTTAGCAACACCAGCATGTATGTGAGCTACATGCTAACATACAATTTTAACACCATTCTAGTTTGGCAACACTAGCATATATGTGAGCCACATGCTAACATACAATTTTAACATCATTCCAGGTTAGCAACATTAGCATATATGTGAGCTACATGCTAACATACAATTTTAACATCATTCCAGGTTAGCAACATTAGCATGTATGTGAGCCACATGCTAACATACAATTTTAACATCATTCCAGGTTAGCAACATTAGCATGTATGTGAGCCACATGCTAACATACAATTTTAACATCATTCCAGGTTAGCAACACTAGCATATATGTGAGCTGCATGCTAACATACAATTTTAACATCATTCCAGGTTAGCAACATTAGCATATATGTGAGCTACATGCTAACATACAATTTTAACATCATTCCAGGTTAGCAACATTAGCATGTATGTGAGCCACATGCTAACATACAATTTTAACATCATTCCAGGTTAGCAACATTAGCATGTATGTGAGCCACATGCTAACATAAAATTTTAACATCATTCCAGGTTAGCAACACTAGCATATATGTGAGCTGCATGCTAACATACAATTTTAACATCATTCTAGTTTGGCAACACTTGAATAGCTATACAAGGTATATGCTAGATTTATATTTTAACATCATGCTAGGTAACATCATGCTATTTGTCACAGCTGCATTTTAAGATGTGTAGCGAAGCCCTCTCAAGTGGTGGTTGTGGTAGGCTTAGGTTTATTAAATATTAATTAGCTTTTAATGAGTATAGCATTGCAGTATGTCATATATACTTTTATATATATATATATATATATATATATATATATATATATATATATATATATATATATATATATATATATATATATATATATATATATATATATAAATACATATATATATATATATATATATATATATAAGTTTTGAAACGGATAAAAACATAATCCTGGTCAAGTTTCATTCAATTAGCCCTTAAACTTGTATAAGCTGTGTAGCGAAGCCTTTTGTTTTCCCACCATACACCCACCATGAAGTGGTGGGTGTATACACATATGGCAGAGTTATGAGAAGAAAGTACGGTACTGTGGCTTACCGGCGCGAGCCTGATCCAGTCCTCCGAGTGGCGGGGGCGGGGGCGGACATGGTGCCAGGCGGCGGCCCGTCGATGTTCTGCCGTCTCGTCTTCAGCTGAGAGCCTGCGTGGAAATAACGTGACTTAGCGTGGAAATAACATGACTTAGCGTGGGGTTGACTTTTGCTGACTGCAATCTGCTGAACTGCTCGGTCGGCACTTTTTTTTTTTGCTGTCCTCAACCCCCGAGCCGCCAACCACTTGACATTGGCGCTGACACCACACGGGAGATGTCCTGGCTGGTCCACTTTTTGTCCCTTTTTTGGGGGGTCGCGGGGGGTGCTGGAGCCTATCTCAGTTGCATTCGGGCGGAAGGCGGGGTACACCCTGGACAAGTCGACTTAATCCCTTCATACAGACAGAAACTGAAACTGGCTAAACCTGTTATGAAGACCATTAAGTGTTACACCGCTGAGGCTGTGGAGGAGCTGCGCGCATGTTTGGAGACGACAGACTGGGAGGCAATTGGCGCGGCCACGGACAATCTGGACGAGTATACGGACACTGTGACCTCATACATTCAGTTCAATGAGGCGCGAGTCATTCCAACGCGCACCAGGGCTTGTTATAACAACGACAAGCCCTGGTTCACACCCAAGCTCCGACAGCTGTGGAAGAAGAAGGAGGCTGCGTGGAGGAGCGGGTACCGGAGTACCTACGGAGAAGCGAAGTACCACTTCAACAGGGAAGTGGAGAAAGCTAAATCTGTGTACTCTAACCGTCTACGGGAACAGTTCAGCTCCAGTGATTCTGCGGCCGTGTGGAGAGGGCTAAGGCATACTTGCCAACCCTCACGATTTTTCCGGGAGACTCCCGAATTTCAGTGCCCCTTCCAACAATCTCCCGGGGCAACCTTCTGCCGATTTTCACCCGGACCACAATATTGAGGGCGGGCCGTGATGGCACTGCCCTTAGCGTCCTCTACAACCTGTCGTCACGTCCGCTTTTTCACCATACAAATAGCGTGCCGGCCCAGTCACATGTTGTATACGGCTTCTGCAGACACACGTAAGTGACTGCAAGGCATACTTGATCAACAACCATACAGGTCAGACTGAGGGTGGCCGTATAAACAACTTTAACACTGTTACAAATATGCGCCACACTGTGAACCCACACCAAACAAGAATGACAAACACATTTCGGGAGAACATCCGCACCGTAACACAACATAAACGCAACAGAACAAATACCCATAATCCCGTGCAGCCCTAACTACAATATACACCCCCGCTACCACCTAACCCCAACCTCCCCAACCCCGCCCACCTCAATCCCGCCTCACACACCTCGACCCCCCCTCCCCCCATCTCCCGAATTCGGAGGTCTCAAGGTTGGCAAGTATGGGCTAAGGCTCCCTTACGAACTATAAGCCCAAAGCCCCCCAGGCCCTGAATGACCGGACTCTTGCTCAGGGCCTCAACATACATTACTGTCGTCATGAACGGCCTTCAGCTCATCAAAGCTCTGCTCCCCCCCACCATCACCCTCCCCACCAATGCCAGCACTTCATTCAAGGACTTAAGTGACTCAAAGGACTCCAAGGACATGAAAAGACTCCAAGAACATCACAGGACTTCAAAGGCCCTCTCCATCCAAGAGGAGGATGTACGCCGGCAGTTCTTAAAGCTGAACACGCGGAAGGCCCCCGGGCCGGATAGTGTCTCCCCCTCCACCCTCAGACACTGCGCGGATCAGCTGGCTCCTGTCTTCACTGACATTTTTAACACCTCTCTGGAGCTATGCCGCGTACCGTCCTGCTTCAAGACCTCCACCATTGTCCCTGTCCCCAAGAAACCACGGATCACAAGATTTAATGACTACAGGTCGGTGGCGCTGACGTCCGTGGTCATGAAGTCCTTTGAGCGCTTGGTCCTGCCCCACCTCAAGGACATCACCGCCCCCCTCCTGGACCCAATGCAGTTCACCTACAGAGCCAACAGTTCTGTGGATGATGCAGTGAACCTGGCCCTCCACTTCATCCTGGAGCATCTGGACTCCCCAGGACCCTACGCCAGGATCCTGTTTGTGGACTTCAGCTCTGCCTTCAACACCATCCTCCCCGGACTGCTACGAGACAAGCTCTACCAGCTCAGCGTGCCCGACTCCCTCTGCAGTTGGATCAATGACTTCCTGACAGACCGAAGACAGCACGTGCGGCTGGGGAAGATTGTCTCGGACAGTCGAACCACAAACACTGGTACTCCTCAGGGCTGTGTACTCTCCCCCTGGCTCTTCCCCCTGTATACAAACTGCTGCACCTCCAGTCACCAGTCCGTAAAGCTACTGAAGTTTGCGGACGACACTACCCTCATCGGGCTCATCTCGGATGCCGATGAGTCCGCCTACAGGAGAGAGGTGGACCGGCTGGTGTCCTGGTGCAGCCTCAATAACCTGGAGCTGAACGCCCAGAAAACAGTGGAGATGATCATGGACTTCAGGAAAGTCAAAGCCCCACCATCCCCCCTCACCCCGATTGACTCTCCCACCCCCGTCTTGATTGTGGACTCCTTCTGTTTCTTGGGCACCACCATCACCCAGGACCTCAAGTGGGAGCCGACCATCAGCTCCTTCATCAAGAAGGCCCAGCAGAGGATGTACTCCCTGCGGTAGCTGAGGAAACTTAAGGTGCCGACTGAGATGCTGGTGCAGTTTTACTCAGCCATCATCGAGTCCATCCTCACCTCCTCCATCACAGTGTGGTTCCCCGGCGCCACAGTCCAGGATAAGAATAGACTGCGGCGCATCGTACGTGCTGCTGAGAAGGTGATTGGCTGCAAGCTCCCATCCCTCCAGGACCTGTTCTCCTCCAGGACCAGGAGGCGTGTGGGTCGGCTCACAGCTGACTCTTCTCACCCTGGTCACAAACTATTCTCCCCTCTCCCCTCAGTGAGAAAATTGTAAGGAATTTAGGGATTTCACCATCTACGGTCCGTAATATCATCAAAAGGTTCAGAGAACCTGGAGAAATCACTGCACGTAAACGGCAATGCCCGTGACCTTCGATCCCTCAGGGGGTACTGCATCAAAAAGCGACATCAGTGTGTAAAGGATATCACCACATGGGCTCAGGAACACTTCAGAAAACCACTGTCAGTAACTACAGTTTGTCGCTACATCTGTAAGTGCAAGTTAAAACTCTACTATGCAAAGCGACAGCCTTTTATCAACAACACCCAGAAACCCCGTCGGCTTCGCTGGGCCCGAGCTCATCCAAGATGGACTGATGCAAAGTGGAAAAGTGCTATGTGGTCTGACGAGTCCACATTTCAAATTGTTTTTGGAAACTGTGGACTGTGGAAGAGGAAAAGAACCATCCGGGTTGTTCTAGGCGCAAAGTGTAAAAGCCAGCATGTGTGATGGTATGGGGGTGTATTAGTGCCCAAGACATGGGTAACTTACACATCTATGAAGGCACCATTAATGCTGAAAGGTACATACAGGTTTTGGAGCAACATACGTTGCCATCCAAGCAACGTTATCATGGACGCCCCTGCTTATTTCAGCAAGACAATGCCAAGCCACATATTACAACAGCCGGGCCAACATCCACTTTCCAGCTCACTTCCAGGGACGCTTGCCGTCTGATGGGCGGGACAAAGCCGAACATTTATCCAATGACGGTCTAGATTGGCTGCAGTGGGGGGGAAAAAAACACGCTATGCTCCCCTATTGAAGTCAATGGACGCTCAGCTTCAACATTGTTTAATGGATGGTGACTATACCACAATGGATGAAAGTCGCAAAAGTAGCTGCTTCTGTCCAAAAGTCGGAACGCATTCCAGCATGTATTTGATACTTGCCAACCCTCCCGTTTTTAGTGGGAGACTCCCGGTATTCAGCGCCTCCCGGCAGAAATGTTCTCCCGACAAACTCCCGGTATTCAGACGGAGCTGGAGGCCACGCCCCCTCCAGCTCAATGCGGACCTGAGTGGAGACAGCCTGTTCTCACGTCCGCTTTCCCACATATATTGAATATAAACAGCTTGCCTGCCCAATGACGTCATAACCGTAGAATGATCGAGGGCGAGTTCTTGGTTTCTTATGTGGGTTCATTGCTAGGCACTTTCATTAACGTCCTGCCAGCACGGTAACAACACACAACAACAGCAGTCACGTTTAGTCTACCGTAAAGCAGTTCGTCTGCCGTAAACAGCAATGTTGTGACACTCTTAAACAGGACAATACTGCCATCTACTGGATAGCCTCCAGAACACTGAAATTCAAGTATTTTTTTATTTATATGTATAATAAAATAATATATATATATATATATATATATATATATATATATATATATATATATATATATATATATATATATATATATATATATATAGCTAGAATTCACTGAAAGTCAAGTATTTCATACACACACATATATATATATATATATATATATATATATATATATATATATATATATATGAAATACTTGAGTTGGTGAATTCTAGCTTAAATATATTCCCATCTTAACCGCGCCCCCCACCCCCACCCCCACCCCCCACCTCCCGGTATCGGAGGTCTCAGGGTTGGCAAGTATGGTGTATTTAGTCAATGAAATATAAACACAAAAGTACATATTTCACCACCATTTCTTTTTACATCTTGCAGTCGTAGAGCAAACACCAGCGGTGAAAGTATAATCGTGCATTGAAGGACTTTTTTTTGACACGATCATAATTGTTACACGAAATAACACCATGCTTTTGTATTTTGCCATTTAACCTCTTAAGGCCTAAGCTGTTTGATTACATGCTTTTTTTTAAAAATTTCTCTTTGCTATTTGGGCTTATTGGACCCTAATTACAATAAAAACTAAGAATCATCTTTGTAATTAAAAAAAAATTATTTTTTTATTTCATTGCCTGAAATCAATAAATAAATGAAATGAATGAAAAAAATGATATGATGTACTTAGTCCATAAGTACACAAACGTGTACTTCATGTTTAGTGACATGCTAATTCTTATTTTTACACTTTATTTTTTCAAAATTCCATTGTATGTTATGCTCTTCTGACACCACCAGATGGCAGTATAAGTGTCCACATAAGCGGCCATAAGACCCCAATTCAGTAGTGTACACACTTTTGGAAACAAGAGCTAAAAGGTGCTGTCCACGCATGTGGCCACTAAGGCCTTTAGAGGTTTATATGCATATTTCACACTACAATCAATCAAATATAGGGTGAGGTCAAACGGTGGTGTCCAATTGATGACGCCCAGGCCATCCGGGATTTGATGGGTATTTTTATGGCCCTGTAAAACCCTGTAGAGCCAAAGGCATCATCTAAGGAGAAACTAGTTATATGCTCATAATAATAATTAGGGATGTAACAATAAAAAGTATTAATGACAGCTGCCGGCGGTTAGTTATGCCGTTTTAAATTGAAATGAGCGGGAAAAAAAACAAATTTGATAACCCCACTTTAATAAACTCACGTGCTAGCTGAAATGAAAACAAAAGACATTAACGTTGTCCCCGTTAAATGTATACAAACACATTACTGGCTGAGCAACTAAAATATTTCATTGTGCACATTGAAGCTCCGAGCTGTGCTCTCTTAGTGTCTCTCGCGGATCGATCGTTCCCGGCTCAGAGGAAAAGAGGCGGAGGTAGGTTTTTTTTATGGTGCATTCAAGGACCGCTGAACAGGGTAGGACGCCACAATGCCTGCCGTTAATGGTAATTATTAACAATGGATGTTATTTGTTACTACAATACAAACTAATATCGAAAACAATTGAAGCTTAGCCATTAAAACAGGTAACATATTAAGAGTAAAACACAATTAGTGAAGCATAAGAAGCTCGAAACATGCACAAAAGTGGATTTTCTAACAGTGTGTCTATATTTTTTAGTTATTGGGAAAAAAACCATGGATTTCAGCGTGTGTTTCAGTACTTTTTGAGCACATTCAACAATACTGCGATAATATCGACAATTGTGATACGAAATAATAATAATCTCTACTAATAATGAACATCCATCCATTCATTTTCTACCGCTTGTCCCTCTTGCGGTCGCGGGGGTTGCTGGAGCCTATCTCAGCTGCATTCGGGCGGAAGGCGGGGTACACCCTGGACAAGTCACCACCTCATCGCAGTAATAATGAACAAAAAAACGCAAAGATTTGTTTTAAAACATGCGTTTATTGAGACTATTTCCTTACAAACTACCCGACGTTCGATCAGACAGATTGAAAAGTCAACTTCTGTGATGTTGAATCTTTAAAAGGGGTCATATTATCATTTTTTTCTACATTTAAAAGACTTCCTTGTGGTCTACATAACATGTGATGGGGGTTCTTTGGTCAAAAATGTTGCATAGATGATGTTTTACAGATCATCTTCAAGCCGTCTCTTCCCGAAACTTGCCGCTTTGTGTTATTCACGTGCCTCCACTTTGACAGCATCTTCTCCCTGCCATCTTTGTTGGGAGTTTTTAGCGCTTCCATAGCGAGTCTACTGACCGATATACGTTTGAACTACACTTTGTATTAGAAATGGCAAAAGCGGAGGATGCGCGTGCATGTACGAGCCAGTCTGCCCCACAACAAGAGGATAGAGAGAAAAAAAGAAGCTTATTGATTACAAAGGCGGACTTGCAACAAAGCACTTTGGGTAACTCTCTACTAGGGTTGTACGGTATACCGGTACTAGTATAGTGTCGCGGTACTAATGAATCAAAAACGGTTTGAAAAGTACCAACATTGTGATATTGCTGGGTTTACGAGCAGAGGAGCGTTTTCGGCAGCGCACAATCACAGAGTACTTACAAGCAGACACAGTGTGTAGGCAGAAAAGGGAGAACGGACGCATTTTGGCCTAAAAAGTAAAGATAAAGGTGAAGTTATAACACTGAAACGCCCTCAGGAAGAGGTGCTTTAAAAAAATGGCTAGCTAGCTAGTTAGCGGCTAACGTCCATCCGCAGTGTTTTAGCTACTTCTAAATCACTAATCCTCGCCTCCATGGCGACGACGAAAGTGAGTTTCTTACAGGTAGCATTATCACTGGAGGACGGGGAATAGCTAAACATGCTTCACTACACACCGTAGGAGGATACAATATCTCACCGGCGTCACAATGTAAACAAATGCCATGGGTGGATCTACACCTGACATCCGCTGTAATGATACCAAGTAATGAGCGTTTCTAGTCGATACTACTATGATTACATCGATATTTTTTAGCATCACAAAATCTTCTTTCGTTTTTTTAAATGTGTATTATGTTTACAAACTCAGTAAATACGCCCCTGGACACATGAGGACTTTGAATATGACCAATGTATGATCCTGTAACGACTTGGTATCGGATCGATACCTAAATGTGTGGTATCATCCAAAACTAATGTAAAGTATCCAAACAAGAGAAGAAGAAGTGATTATTACATTTGAACAGAAGTGTAGATAGAACATGTTGAAACAGAAAATAAGCAGATATTAACAGTAAATGAACAAGTAGATTAATAATTTTTTTTTTTTACAGTTTGTCCCTCATAATGTTGACAAAATAATAGGTAGAGAAATGACACAATATGTTACTGCATACGTCAGCAGACTAATTAGGAGCCTTTGTTTGTTTACTTACTACTAAAAGACAAGTTGTCTAGTATGTTCACTATTTTATTAATTGCAATAATAAACATATTTCATGTACCCTAAGATTTGTTGTTAAAATAAAGCCAATAATGCCATTTTTTTGTGGTCCCCTTTATTTAGAAAAGTATCAAAATATTAAAATACATTTTGGTACCGAGACAACTCTACTCTCTACCATATAAGGATAATCCGCTGTTGTAACCGATGGGAAAAAATTATTTTATAAATATCTCTGGTTTGATATTCAAATTTTCGGCACTTATGAAGATCCCAAATACACAAAACCAGGCAGCAATAGGTAAGAAAAGTTGGTTTTGCATAACAGGTGCCCTTTAAGTCTTAAAAATGTGGCGATCCACTTCATCGCATTCTCATTTTTTAATGACATCCGGCTTATGTGTTCACCTCGAAACCTTTAAAAGGCGATAATATCTGCCATGCTAAAAGAATATAAACGGTAGCCATGTTGAATGTTTACCCTGCGGGCTTCTATCGGCCACGCGTGGTTGCAACTCCGCCATAGTACCAAAGACATTGGAGCTCATTTCGCCAGCAAAAGCGTGGTTGTTTTTAACAGATTTTCACGTCATGTAAGGACATGCTGTACTGTGCAAAACCGTCTGAGTAGGTAATCCTACAAGTTGGTACACTTTGACGGCCATTTCGGACCCGAAAATGGCCAGAACCACACGAAAAGACGCTTTTCTTTGTGAGGATCACAAAACATTCTTCATCTAAATGGGAATATATGAACATCCTAGCAGTCGGCATCCTAATGACAGCAGACATTGTACAGTAAGCGATGTTTTATCATGTTTGCTGGCCCTCATGAAGTCTGCGCACTGCGAAAAGTCAGTGTTCAAAAACAAGAATTTTTTTTTACAAAAATTAGGTGTATTTTACTTGAAATATGGAAAATTATCTGCCAATAGAACAAGAAAATTTGGCTTGTCAAGGCTTTCCAAAACAAGTAAAATTAGCTAACCTCAATGAACCCCAAAACACCTTAAAATAAGTATTTTCTCACTTTTCTTGATAGAAAAAAAGAGACCTTTTTTCTCAATATGTTGAAAAATATTCTTAAATTAAGTAAATGCTAGTATATATATATATATATATATATATATATATATATATATATATATATATATATATATATATATATATATATATATATATATATATATATATATATATATATATATATATATATATATATATATATATATATATATACATATATATATATATACATATACATATATATATACATATATACTAGCATTTACTTAATTTAAGAATATTTTTCAACATATTGAGAAAAAAGGTCTCTTTTTTTTCTATCAAGAAAAAAAAAAAAAAAAAAAAAAAAAAAAAAAAAAATATATATATATATATATATATATATATATATATATATATATATATATATATATATATATATATATATATATACATATATACTAGCATTTACTTAATTTAAGAATATTTTTCAACATATTGAGAAAAAAGGTCTCTTTTTTTTCTATCAAGAAAAGTGAGAAAATATTTATTTTAAGGTGTTTTGGGGTTCATTGAGGTTAGCTAATTTTACTTGTTTTGGAAAGTCTTGACAAGCCAAATTTTCTTGTTCTATTGGCAGATAATTTTCCTTATTTCAAGTAAAATACACCTAATTTTTGTATGTATATATATATATATATATATATATATATATATATATATATATATATATATATATATATATATATATATATATATATATATATATA
>NC_084737.1:13093391-13165891 GCF_033978785.1 Entelurus aequoreus | reverse complement strand
TTGTAGGGTTTTTTTCCCCAGTATATCATTGAAAACAGAAGAATGCTCCTGTCATATAGAGGATCTTTGATTACTGCAGTAAAACAGCAGAACACTCCTGTCATATAGAGCAGTGGTCCCCAACCTTTTTGTAACTGGGGACCGGTCAACGCTTGAAAATAAAGGATTTTTGAATTGTTGCTATTTTTAGAATATTTAAAAAAAATCTCACGTACCCCTTGGCATACCTTCAAGTACCCCCAGGGGTACGCGTACCCCCATTTGAGAACCACTGATATAGAGGATCTTTGACTACTGTAGTGTTTTTGCAGTAGATCATTGAAAACAGCAGAACAATCCTGTCATATAGAGGATCTTTGACTATTGTAGTGTTTTTGCAGTAGATCATTGAAAACAACAACATACTCCTGTCCTATAGAGGATCTTTGACTACTGTGGTGTTTTTGCATTAGATGAATAAAAACAACAGAATACTCTTGTCATATAGAGGATCTTTGACTATTGTAGTGTTTTTGCAGTAGATCATTGAAAACAACAACATACTCCTGTCCTATAGAGGATCTTTGACTACTGTGGTGTTTTTGCATTAGATGAATAAAAACAACAGAATACTCTTGTCATATAGAGGATCTTTGACTATTGTAGTGTTTTTGCAGTAGATCATTGAAAACAACAACATACTCCTGTCCTATAGAGGATCTTTGACTACTGTGGTGTTTTTGCATTAGATGAATAAAGACAACAGAATACTCTTGTCATATAGAGGATCTTTGACTATTTTATTGTTTTTGCAGTAGATCATTGAAAACAACATACTCCTGTCCTATAGAGGATCTTTGACTACTGTGGTGTTTTTGCATTAGATGAATAAAAACAACAGAATACTCTTGTCATATAGAGGATCTTTGACTATTGTAGTGTTTTTGCAGTAGATCATTGAAAACAACAACATACTCCTGTCCTATAGAGGATCTTTGACTAATGTAGTGTTTCTGCAGTAGATCATTGAAAACAGCAGAACAATCCTGTCATATAGAGGATCTTTGACTATTTTATTGTTTTTGCAGTAGATCATTGAAAACAACGACATACTCCTGTCCTATAGAGGATCTTTGACTAATGTGGTGTTTTTGCATTAGATGAATAAAGACAACAGAATACTCTTGTCATATAGAGGATCTTTGACTATTTTATTGTTTTTGCAGTAGATCATTGAAAACAACAACATACTCCTGTCCTATAGAGGATCTTTGACTACTGTGGTGTTTTTGCATTAGATGAATAAAAACAACAGAATACTCTTGTCATATAGAGGATCTTTGACTATTTTATTGTTTTTGCAGTAGATCATTGAAAACAACATCATACTCCAGTCCTATAGAGGATCTTTGACTTCTGTGGTGTTTTTGCATTAGATGAATAAAAACAACAGAATACTCTTGTCATATAGAGGATCTTTGACTATTGTAGTGTTTTTGCAGTAGATCATTGAAAACAACAACATACTCCTGTCCTATATATAGGATCTTTGACTACTGTGGTGTTTTTGCATTAGATGAATAAAAACAACAGAATACTCTTGTCATATAGAGGATCTTTGACTATTGTAGTGTTTTTGCAGTAGATCATTGAAAACAACGACATACTCCTGTCCTATAGAGGATCTTTGACTACTGTGGTGTTTTTGCATTAGATGAATAAAAACAACAGAATACTCTTGTCATATAGAGGATCTTTGACTATTGTAGTGTTTTTGCAGTAGATCATTGAAAACAACAACATACTCCTGTCCTATAGAGGATCTTTGACTAATGTAGTGTTTCTGCAGTAGAACAGCTTACCCCTCCTGCCAAATAGTAGATCTTTGACTAGTGTGATTTCTGAGTTAATTTCTGTCGAAGTAAAAGTTTGAAGCTGTGCTTTGACATGATTTAGATGTTCTGTTGTGTATAAAATGAGACATAATAGTGAACGAAGACTCTTTGTTTCCCCACATCCTTTCAGACCGTTTTAAAACTGTTTTTTTTTTTTAGCATCTGAAGCATACGAGCAAGCTTATCCTCACTGAATGGCCCGGCGGTCCAAGACGGAGTAGATAACATCGTGATTTGCGTCACGTCTCAGAGCTGACATGGAGAAAATACAAGCTATTGAGCCAAGCTGCCACCTCTCTTTTAAGTCGGGCTTCTTTCAAGTGAGCATGTTAGGCTTTGGATCCTAAGCTGTCCTTGTACGACACAAAGGAGTAAGAATAATGACATATTTTACTGCGTCTTCATCCCACCTTCCGACGAGCAACATTAAGACCTGTGCAATTAGTTCTTGTCGGCGGGGAAGTCGCTAATTGCTTCTTCAATTCTGCTGGCTGCAGCAAATGAAACAATTCTCTGTGCAGCACGTTCACGTTTCAACTTTTAGCTGCCACGCACTTTCACCTTGACAGCAGAAAACTAACATGTTGAATACATAAATACGTCCTACACGCTACAAAAGAAGTGAAGTTGGCACGTTGTGTAAATGGTCAATAAAAACAGAATACAATGATTTGCAAATCCTTTTCAACCTATATCCACTGTTGTGACACGTGACTTGGCATTGTCTTGCTGAAATAAGCAGGGGCGTCCATGGTAACGTTGCTTGGATGGCTCCAAAACCTGTATGTACCTTTCAGCTTTAATGGTGCCTTCACAGATGTGTAAGTTACCCATGTCTTGGGCACTAATACACCCCCATACCATCACACATGCTGGCTTTTACACTTTGCGCCTATAACAATCCGGATGGTTCTTTTCCTCTTTGGTCCGGAGGACACGACGTCCACAGTTTCCAAAAACAATTTGAAATGTGGACTCGTCAGACCACAGAACACTTTTCCACTTTGCATCAGTCCATCTTAGATGAGCTCGGTCCCAGCGAAGCCGGCGGCGTTTCTGGGTGTTGTTGATAAATGGCTGTGGCTTTGCATAGGAGAGTTTTAACTTGCACTTACAGATGTGGCGACAAACTGTAGTTACTGACAGTGGTTTTCTGAAGTGTTCCTGAGCTCATGTGGTGATATCCTTTACACACTGATGTCACTTTTTGATGCGGTACCGCCTGAGGGATCGAAGGTCACGGGCGTTGCCGCTTACGTGCAGTGATTTCTCCAGATTCTCTGAACCCTTTGATGATATTACGGAGCGTAGATGGTGATATCCCTAAATTCCTTGCAAAAGCTGGTAGAGAAATGTTGTTCTTAAACAATTTGCTCACGCATTTGTTGACAAAGTGGTGACCCTCGCCCCATCCTTGTTTGTGAATGACTGAGCATTTCATGGAAGCTGCTTTTATACCCAATCATGGCACCCACCTGTTCCCAATTAGCCTGTTCCACCTGTGGGATGTTCCAAATAAGTGTTTGAGGAGCATTCCTCAACTTTCTCAGTCTTTTTTGCCACTTGTGCCAGCTTTTTTGCAACATGTTGCAGGCATGAAATTCCAAATTTGCAAGTTTTCCAGTTCGAACGTTAAATATCTTGTCTTTGCAGTCTATTCAATTGAATATAAGTTGAAAAGGATGTGCAAATCATTGTATTCTGTTTTTATTTACCATTTACACAATGTGCCAACTTCACTGCTTTTGGGTTTTGTAAAAAACAAAAACAATTATTTCATCCATTCATTCTTTATGTTTGCTATTTTGGCGGCATCCTTCCAGGTCACTGGTTTTTGTGTGTGCGTGCTGGGAATTGATACGATTTTTGATTCTGCTTAACGATTCGGTTCTTTATCGGTTCTTATTTGGGGGAAAAAAGAGAAATACATTTAGTTTAGTTTGCAGGTGACATGACCTTACAAAGTCAACCGTGAGGTCTTAAGAGGCACATATAGCATGGAGAAATATACTGTATACAAATAAGAAACAAATAGTCTTCTGTAGAATTTAACTGAATAAAACATGTGGACAATTACGCAAGAGTTTTCAAAACTTTTATGAATCTTTTGTCATCCTCCTAGCAAATATACTGGTGAAACTCAATATTAGAAATGTTTGTTTAGATCAGGGGAGCCAAACTGGTTGTGTTTGGCCTCAGAGGAATAATTGATGGATATAATGTACAAACCCCGTTTCCATATGAGTTGGGAAATTGTGTTAGATGTAAATATAAACGGAATACAATGATTTGCAAATCCTTTTCAACCCATATTCAGTTGAATGCACTACAAAGACAACATATTTGATGTTCAAACTCATAAACTTTATTTATTTTTTGCAAATAATAATTCACTTAGAATTTCATGGCTGCAACATGTGCCAAAGTAGTTGGGAAAGGGCATGTTCACCACTGTGTTACATGGCCTTTCCTTTTAACAACACTCAGTAAACATTTGGGAACTGAGGAGACACATTTTTGAAGCTTCTCAGGTGGAATTCTTTCCCATTCTTGCTTGATGTACAGCTTAAGTTGTTCAACAGTCCGGGGGTCTCCGTTGTGCTATTTTAGGCTTCATAATGCACCACACATTTTCAATGGGAGACAGGTCTGGACTACAGGCAGGCCAGTCTAGTACCTGCACTCTTTTACTATGAAGCCACGTTGATGTAACACATGACTTGGCATTGTCTTGCTGAAATAAGCAGGGGCGTCCATGGTAACGTTGCTTGGATGGCAACATATGTTGCTCCAAAACCTGTATGTACCTTTCAGCATTAATGGCGCCTTCACAGATGTGTAAGTTACCCATGTCTTGGGCACTAATACACCCCCATACCATCACACATGCTGGCTTTTACACTTTGCGCCTATAACAATCCGGATGGTTCTTTTTCTCTTTGGTCCGGAGGACACGACGTCCACAGTTTCCAAAAACAATTTGAAATGTGGACTCGTCAGACCACAGAACACTTTTCCACTTTTCATCAGTCCATCTTAGATGAGCTCAGGCCCAGCAAAGCCGACAGCGTTTCTGGGTGTTGTTGATAAACGGTTTTCGCCTTCCATAGGAGAGTTTTAACTTGCACTTACAGATGTAGCGACCAACTGTAGTTACTGACAGTGGGTTTCTGAAGTGTTCCTGAGCCCATGTGGTGATATCCTTTACACACTGATGTCGCGTGTTGATGCAGTACAGCCTGAGGGATGGAAGGTCACGGGCTTAGCTGCTTACGTGCAGTGATTTCTCCAGATTCTCTGAACACTTTGATGATATTACGGAGCGTAGATGGTGAAATCCCTAAATTCCTTGCAATAGCTGGTTGAGAAAGGTTTTTCTTAAACTGTTCAACAATTTGCTCACGCATTTGTTGACAAAGTGGTGACCCTCGCCCCATCCTTGTTTGTGAATGACTGAGCATTTCATGGAATCTACTTTTATACCCAATCATGGCACCCACCTGTTCCCAATTAGCCTGTTCACCTGTGGGATGTTCCAAATAAGTGTTTGATGAGCATTCCTCAACTTTATCAGTATTTATTGCCACCTTTCCCAACTTCTTTGTCACGTGTTGCTGGCATCAAATTCTAAAGTTAATGATTATTTGCAAAAAAAATAAATGTTTATGAGTTTGAACATCAAATATGTTGTCTTTGTAGCATATTCAACTGAATATGGCTTGAAAAGGATTTGCAAATCATTGTATTCCGTTTATATTTACATCTAACACAATTTCCCAACTCATATGGAAACGGGGTTTGTATGAGGATTCACCTCAAGGTATTATTATACAATTGCCTATGCATTTGATTATATAAATATATATTTTTTAATATTTAGATTTTGCAAAAAGGTGCTGTTTTAGGTTTTGATCAATGCATTTGGGGAAAAAAAAACAAAAAATAAGTTAATATCGCCGTATTTTTCGGACTATAAGGCACTTTTAAAATCCTTTGATTTTCTCAAAACTCGACCTTGCGTGCTCATTTCCCTGAAAATAGGTATACAATTCTGTCTGATAATACTATGTAAGCATATAATACTGTTCTATGTACAGGTCTATATTCTGAGCTGTCATTCACTTAATCATCTGTTAAGCAGATGATTGATGGATGTGTTGATGGAGGTGTGTACTCCACTGCAATAAAAGTCAATAAATGAATCACTTTCCATTGAAGTGCAACAATTGTCTCAGCCGGAATTCATCTGTGGTCCAACACGCGCTGAGGAAAGGACATCCATCATCTTGTTGACATTGTCAGCAAATAATTACGGAGGCTCGTTCTCGTTTTCATGCCGCACAAATCTCCAGATGGTCTGAGAGATGATGTTTTTGCCTTTTTATTGTGTTGTAGAAAGAAAACACAAAGTGTTTGGATTGCTGCACGCAACGTGTCCAAGTCCTTTACTGTCAGCACAGCTTTTTTGTTGTTGTGTGAAATGTTGTGTAGCACTTTGGACACCTTGGGACACCTTTTCCACTTTTTTATCACGCATTCAACAAATAACAGTTTGTGGCCCCAGTTTGGTCTTTAATATGACTTACTTATATTTAATTGAATAGACTGCAAAGACAAGATATTTCATGTTCCAACTGGAAAACTTTGTTATTTTTTGCAAATATTAGCTCATTTGGGATTTGATGCCTGCAGCATGTTTGAAAAAAGCTGGCACAAGTGGCAAAAAAGACTGAGAAAGTCGAGGAACGCTCATCAAACACTTATTTGGAACATCCCACAGGTCGACAGGCAAATTGGGAACAGGTGGGTGCCATGATTGGGTATAAAAGCAGCTTCCATGAAATGCTCAGTCATTCACAAACAAGCAAATTGTTGAACAGTTTAAAAACAACATTTCTCAACCAGCTATTGCAAGGAATTTAGGGATTTCACCATCTACGGTCCGTAATATCATCAAAAGATTCAGAGAATCTGGAGAAATCACTGCACGTAAGCCATGATATTACGGACCTTCGATCCCTCAGGCGGTACTGCATCAAAAAGCGACATCAGTGTGTAAAGGATATCACCACATGGGCTCAGGAACACTTCAGAAACCCACTGTCAGTAACTACAGTTTGTCGCTACATCTGTAAGTGCAAGTTAAAACTCTCTTATGCAAGGCGATAACCGTTTATCAACAACACCCAGAAACGCTGTCGGCTTCGCTGGGCCTGAGCTCATCTAAGATGGACTGATACAAAGTGGAAAAGTGTTCTGTGGTCTGACGAGTCCACATTTCAAATTGTTTTTGGAAACTGTGGACGACGTGTCCTCCGTACCAAACAGGAAAAGAACCATCCATTTGTTATAGGCACAAAGTGTAAAAGTCAGCATGTGTGATGGTATGGGGGTGTATTAGTGCCCAAGACATGGGTAACTTACACATCTGTGAAGGCGCCATTAATGCTGAAATGTACATACAGGTTTTGGAGCAACATATGTTGCCATCCAAGCGACGTTATCATGGACGCCCCTGCTTATTTCAGCAAGACAATGCCAAGCCACGTGTTACAACAGCGTGGCTTCATAGTAAAAGAGTGCGGGTACTAACATACCAACATATTATTTTATTTTTTTATTATTTTTATAAACGTTTATTTATAAACATGTACAAACAGCTGAGAAACAATAATCAAAATAAGTATGGTGCCAGTATGCTGTTTTTTTCCAATAAAATACTGGAAAGGATAGAAATGTAGTTTGTCTCTTTTATCCGATGATTAATCGAAGTAACAATCGACAGATTAATCGATGATCAAATTAATCGTTAGTTGCAGCCCTAAAATGAATAAAAATAAAAATAATAGTTTGACTTTCACCTGTATTTTGTTTGGAAGCACACCCTTTGGCGGGCCGGATTTGGCCCACGGGCCCCATCAAGGTAACAAAATATCTGGTTGCTATGGCTACATCTTTATAGAAACCGAGCAGATTTGTGACTTTTAATAGTCAACAACTTGGCGGGGGAACAACCGCACAAGCTGCATGTTTAATGTGCCTCATTAAAAGTTGGCTCAATAGGTTTTCTACAACCGCATTCATTCTAACACCACATATGCTCAATCGGTTTTAACATTGTCCTGCTATTTTTTTATTTTTTTTTTACTCTGCATGGCCACCGATGCATGCATGAATACATGAATGAATACGTGAATGTGTGCTGTGTGTTATTGGTGTAGCTGTCAATGTGTGTCGTGACGGAATGCTTTGACCTCCTGGATGAAGTGAGAGTTGCCAAGGGAGCGTCGATAAGCTCCACTCGCCGCCTCGCCTCGCCCACTTAACCTCGGCGACAGCGGGCTCCTCTTCCGGGGCGGCAAAGGGCCGCGCCGCTGCGAGCTTTTGCGAGGCCGGACCTAAGTGGTTTGTGTGGCTCAGGGAGTTTGCCGAAGAGAAGCGATGGAAAAAAAAAAAAGGAAAGGAATTCACAGCTGTTGTGTTGACGTAGTCCTGGGGTGTCCAAAGTGCGGCCCGGGGGCCATTTGTGGCCCGCAGGTCATTTTTTTAACGGCCCCACGGCACATTTTAAAAATACGATTGAAAACAATGAAAAACATGATAAGTGGTATAAAAGAGCAAACGGGTGAAATGTAACAAAATGTCGCAATGTTTACTCTAATAACACAAAGCTGCCATGCAGGCGGTTTCTTTCTTCAATGTCATTATGGATTATTGACCTATTCAAGGCTCCAATTACGTCACATCTGAGATATTTTGGGGGAAAATGTTTGAGTTTGAGTTTGAGTTTATTTCGAACATGCAAGCATACAACATGATACATCACAATTTCCAGTTTCTCTTTTCAACATGTTCGAAAAGGAGTAGGAAGAAGCAGAGCTTATTTAATCCTACCCCTTTTCTTTACATAACAGTTGCTGAAACTTTTTTTATTCACTTCCTGTTCTCAATTTTTTCACAATAAACTCCATATGTAATCACAATAAAAATAAATAAATAAATAATAGTAAGAATTTAATAATAATAATTGGTGAAGAAAGTCATATTTTTTTCTTTTTTTATTCACTTCCTGTTCTCAATTTTTTCACAATAAACTCCATATGTAATCACAATAAAAATAAATAAATAAATAATAGTAAGAATTTAATAATAATAATTGGTGAAGAAAGTCATATTTCATATGATGAGATAAGTAAGATTACTTTAAGAATGAATGAATGAATGGATGAAATAAATTGAAAATGTTTGTCATGGTTCTTCTTCTTTGTACTTTGTAAACACTTTAAGTTTGAAGAGTTTCTTGAAGTGGATCATATTAGTACATTGTTTGATTGCTTTGCTTAATCCATTCCATAATTTAATTCCACATACTGATATACTGAAGGTCTTAAGTGTTGTACGTGCGTACAAATGTTTTAAATTACATTTTTCTCTAAGATTATATTTCTCCTCTTTTGTTGAGAAGAATTGTTGTATATTCTTGGGTAGCAGGTTATAGTTTGCTTTGTGCATAATTTTAGCTGTTTGCAAATTCACTATGTCGTGGAATTTCAGTATTTTTGATTCAATAAATAAAGGATTTGTATGTTCTCTATATCCAACATTATGTATTATTCTAACTGATCTTTTTTGTAACACCGTTAATGAATGAAGTGTACTTTTGTAATTTCCCCATATTTCTACACAGTAGCTCAGATATGGTAACACTAGTGAGCAGTAGAGAATATGAAGTGATTTTTTGTCTAGAACATGTTTTGCTTTATTCATTATTGACGTGTTTCTTGCTACTTTATGTTGCATATTTTGTGTTTGCCATATAAAAAAACTGAGCTGTTTTTTTTTAAAGGGCCTAAAACGAACAAACGAAAAACATAAACAACAATAAAACGTATAATTGACGAATAGATCTGAAGTTGATCTCGGGATTATTGTGCTAAAAAAAAATAGAATTTATTTTTTAACACTATAATTATTTGGATCCCCAATAATTTTAGTGTGATTTGTTTTTAAGTGTCATTGCTCAAAAAATAATAATGAATTAAAATCAAAGTTATGAGTTATTGACCTTTTTAAGGCTCCAATTATTATATAATCTCAAATATTCCACTTAAAAATTTTATTGTGTGAAAATATTGCATATTTTGTAATTTTTTCCATAAAAAAAACAGGGTTTTCTTTGACAACAAGAGCATACAACTTAAATCTTTAAAAACGTTATATTGACAGACAGACCTAATGTTGATCTAGAGATTTAAAACTTGAATAATAATAAAAATAATAATACTGAATAATGACACATTTTTTATATTTTTTGGACCAAAACCCTTTGGGGTCCCCGGGATCAAGCCTGAGTGGAGGCCTAAATGTATATTTTTTTATACATACACTACCGTTCAAAAGTTTGGGGTCACATTGAAATGTCCTTATTTTTGAAGGAAAAACACTTTACTTTTCAATGAAGATAACTTTAAACTAGTCTTAACTTTAAAGAAATACACTCTATACATTGCTAATGTGGTAAATGACTATTCTAGCTGCAAATGTCTGGTTTTTGGTGCAATATCTACATAGGTGTATAGAGGCCCATTTCCAGCAACTATCACTCCGGTGTTCTAATGGTACAATGTGTTTGCTCATTGGCTCAGAAGGCTAATTGATGATTAGAAAACCCTTGTGCAATCATGTTCACACATCTGAAAACAGTTTAGCTCGTTACAGAAGCTACAAAACTGACCTTCCTTTGAGCAGATTGAGTTTCTGGAGCATCACATTTGTGGGGTCAATTAAACGCTCAAAATGGCTAGAAAAAGAGAACTTTCATCTGAAACGCGACAGTCTATTCTTGTTCTTAGAAATGAAGGCTATTCCACAAAATTGTTTGGGTGACCCCAAACTTTTGAACGGTAGTGTATATTGTATTTGTTTTTAAAATAAAAAATATCAAAATGGCCCCCGCTTGCTTGGATTTTTCAGAATGCGGCCCTCAGTGGAAAAAGTTTGGACACCCCTGACGTAGTCAAACCGTCAACAGGAGTGCACTTGTTCCCCTTTTTGGTAAAAGTTGGTTCAGTACATATTACAAAACCCAAAAGCAGTGAAATTGTCACGTTGTGTAAATGGTAAATAAAAACAGAATACAATGATTTGCAAATCGTTTTCAACTTATATTCAATTGAATAGACTGCAAAAACAAGATATTTCATGTTTGTAATGAGAAACATATTTTTTTTTTTGCAAATAATCGTTAACTTAGAATTTAATGGCAGCAACACATTGCAAAAAAGTTGTCACAGGGGCATTTTTACCACTGTGTTACATGGCCTTTCCTTTTAACAACACTCAGTAAACGTTTGGGAACTGAGGAGACACAGGTGGAATTATTTCCCATTCTTGGGTCTCCGTTGTGGTATTTTAGGCTTCATAATGCGCCACACATTTTCAATGGGAGACAGGTCTGGACTACAGGCAGGCCAGTCTAGTACCCGCACTCTTTTACTACGAAGCCACGCTGTTGTAACACGTGGCTTGGCATTGTCTTGCTGAAATAAGCAGGGGCGTCCATGGTAACGTTGCTTGGATGGCAACATATGTTGCTCCAAAAGCTGTATGTACCTTTCAGAATTAATGGCGCCTTCACAGATGTGTAAGTTACCCATGTCTTAGGCACTAATACACCCCCATACCATCACACATGCTGGCTTTTACACTTTGCGACTTTAACAATCCGGATGGTTCTTTTCCTTTTTTAGTCCGGAGGACACGACTTCCACCGTTTCCAAAACCAATTTGAAATGTGGACTTGTCAGACCACAGAACACTTTTCCACTTTGCATCAGTCCATCTTAGATGAGCTCGGGCCCAGCGAAGCCGGCGGCATTTCTGGGTGTTGTTGATAAATGGCTTTCGCTTAGCATTGTAGAGTTTTAACTTGCACTTACAGATGTAGCGACGAACTGTAGTTACTGACAGTGGGTTTCTGAAGTGTTCCTGAGCCCATGTGGTGATATCCATTACACCTTGATGTCGCTTTTTGATGCAGTACCGCCTGAGGGATTCAAGGTCACAGGCATTCAATGTTACGTGCAGTGATTTTTCCAGATTCTCTGAACCCTTTGATGATATTACGGACCGTAGATGGTGAAATCCCTAAATTCCTTGCAATAGCTGGTTGAGAAATGTTGTTCTTAAACTGTTCAACAATTTGCTCACGCATTGTTGACTCTCGCCCCATCCTTGTTTGTGAATGACTGAGCATTTCATGGAAGCTGCTTTTATACCCAATCATGGCACCCACCTGTTCCCAATTAGCCTGTTCACCTGTGGGATGTTCCAAATAAGTGTTTGATGAGCATTCCTCGATTTTCTCAGTCGTTTTTGCCACTTGTGCCAGCTTGTGAGCTAATATCATGTAAAAAATAAAGTTTTCCAGTTCGAACGTTGAAAGTATCTTGTCTTTGCAGTCTAGTCATTTGAATATAGATTGAAAAGGATTTGCAAATCATTGTATTCTGTTTTGATGTACAAATTACACAACATGCCAACTGTAGATCACGGTTTGGTACGTATAGTATTTTTTGGGCTATAAGGGTGCACTTAAAATCCTTAGATTTTCTCAAAAATCAGCGGTGAGCCTTATAACCCGGTGCGCCTAATGTGTGGATTAATTCTGGTTGTGTTTACCGACCTCGAAGCAAATTTATTCTGTACATCAGGGGTGTCCAAAGTGCGGCCCGGGGGCCATTTGCGGCCCGCAGCTAATTGTTTACCGGCCCGCCACACATTCTGCAAAAATTGCAAAATTGATGATAATGCAAAAATTTTAAAAAACATTTAAAAAAAGTGGAATGAGGTGAAATCTAACAAGAAAAAGTTGCAATGTTGACACAAAGCTGCCATGCAGGCTGGTCTTTTTCTTTTGTCTTTGTTTATTTTTCTTTTTTTTCGCCATTGCTAAAAAAAAAAAAAAGACTAAAAATCTATGTTATAATGAATTATTACTTAAAACATATCACTTTAAAATGTTTTATGTGGAAAAAATATTGCATATATTGTGTGGTTGCCATAAAAAAAACATCAAAGTTTTACTTGACAAAAGAGCATAATACAAACAAAATAATAGTTAAAACGTAAAATCGACAGATATATCTGAAGTTGATCTCGTAATTTAAGTGTTCAAAGTAAAAAAAACAGCTAATAAAAATGTATCACTTTATGAGTGGGGGGACCTTTTGGATCCCAAATATATTTAGTAGGATTTTATTTAACATTTCACTGTGACTACTCAAAAATATTAAAGAATTAAAATCAATGGTGTCCTGCATTATTGATCTTTTAGGGCTCTAATTACTAAATACTGCATATTTCAGTTTTACTATAAAAAACAAAGTTGTCTTTGACAGAAAAGGCATAAAACCTTTTTTTTTTTTTTTTTTACTTTATATCAACCTGAAGTTGATATAGAGATTTACTGTAAGTGTTAAATAAAAAAATAATAATAATTTGACTTATTTTTTACATTTTAATGACTGAGACCCTTTATGGTCCCCGGGAGCCCTAAATGTTTAAAAACATTTTTAAAAAGTGGAATGAGGTGAAATCTAACAAGAAAAAGTTACAATGTTGACACAAAGCTGCCATGCAGGCTGGTCTTTTTCTTTTTTTTTCCATTGCTAAAAAAAACAAAAAAAACTAAAAATCTATGTTATAATGAATTATTACTTAAAAAATATAACTTTAAAATGTTTTATGTGGAAAAAAATATTGCATATATTGTGTGGTTGCCATAAAAAAACATCAAAGTTTTATTTGACAAAAGAGCATAAAACAAACAAAATAATAGTTCAAACGTAAAATCGACAGATATATTTGAAGTTGATCTCGTAATTTAAGTGTTCAAAGTAAAAAAAACAACTAATAAAAATGTATCACTTTATGAGTGGGGGGACCTTTTGGATCCCAAATATATTTAGTAGGATTTTATTTAACATTTCACTGTGATTACTCAAAAATATTAAAGAATTAAAATCAATGGTGTCCTGCATTATTGATCTTTTAGGGCTCTAATTACTAAATACTGCATATTTCAGTTTTACTATAAAAAACAAAGTTGTCTTTGACAGAAAAGGCTTTTTTTTTAACTTTATATCAACCTGAAGTTGATATAGAGATTTACTGTAAGTGTTAAATAAAAAAAATAAAATAATTTGACTTATTTTTTTACATTTTAATGACTGAGACCCTTTATGGTCCCCGGGAGCCCTAAATGTTAAAAAAAAAAAAAAATCCATATATTTTGTTAAGGTTTGAAAATGAAAAATATCAAAATGGCCCCCCGCATGCTTAAATTTTTCCGTGTACGGCCCTGCTGTACATGGTGTCATGATGAATGGGACCGGTAGATGGCAGTCACACATAAGAGATACGCGAGGACTGCAGGTTGACGCCCCCTGTTCAATAAATCTAACCTGCTAGCAAGTACAGGTTAGCAATCAAGCCCAAAATTTGAGAATATAGAACAGGCGAGTCAAATTAGTTTCCATTGAGGGCCACATTGCAGTTACGGTTGCCCTCAGAGGGCTGATTTTAACAGTGAATAATATACAGTATGAGTATATATAAAACATGTCTTTTTTTTACGTACGCTGTACAAAACCAAATCTTCAGATTGTACTGTATGAAACTTTACGGTCAAAAAGCTGACATTTCCTACAAGCACTACATCGATGATGCGGCACATTACCAGACCCCATCCTTCATCTTTAAGAGCAACAACAAGATAAAAGTCTATTTTGTTCCCTAACGTTTTATATGTTTGACTTGCATAATGAATGTTTCATTCAAGGACATGTTAGCATCCACAGTTTGTATGTTATTGCTTACGAGAGCCCAAAAATCAAAACACCACTTCAAAGATAATACCTTTTCAAATGTTTACATGTTGAATTCCTAACCACATTGTTACTCAATGTATCTTACTTTATCAGACTTTTTGTTTAGCTTGGTTCTTTAAAGGCCTACTGAAAGCCACTACTACCGACCACGCAGTCTGATAGTTTATATATCAATGATGAAATCTTAACATTGCAACACATGCCAATACGGCCGGGTTAACTTATAAAGTGCAATTTTAAAGTTCCCGCGAAATATCCTGCTGAAAACGTCTCGTTTGCGCGTGACGTTACGGATTGTAGCGGACATTTTGGCCAGCTATGAAGTCGTCTGTTTTCATCCTAAAATTCCACAGTATTCTGGACATCTGTGTTGGTGAATCTTTTGCAATTTGTTTAATGAACAATGAAGACAGCAAAGAAAAAAGCTGTAGGTGGGAAGCGGTGTATTAGCGGCCGGCTGCAGCAACACAAACACGTAGCCGGTGTTTCATTGTTTACATTCCCGAAATATGACAGTCAAGCTTTACCATTGGCCTGTGGAGAACTGGGACAACAGAGACTCTTACCAGGAGGACTTTGAGTTGGATACGCGCTACCGTGAGTACGCAGCT
Organism: Entelurus aequoreus; assembly: GCF_033978785.1. Classification (NCBI taxonomy): domain Eukaryota; kingdom Metazoa; phylum Chordata; class Actinopteri; order Syngnathiformes; family Syngnathidae; genus Entelurus; species Entelurus aequoreus. Next base: position 13,150,516 of record NC_084737.1, on the reverse strand, counting down.
GCGGCTTCCAAACATTTGATCGCTTGCCCGTACGTGCGTGCCGCTATGTGCATGTCACGTACGTAACTTTGGGGACTTTGGGGAAATATATGTGCTGAATGAACTTTGCGGAGGTGAACGGTACTTTGGGCTGTGGGATTGAGTGTGTTGTGCGGGTGTTTGAGTTGTATTGGCGGGTTATATGGACGGGAGGGGGGAGGTGTTTGTTATGCGGGATTAATTTGTGGCATATTAAATATAAGCCTGGTTGTGTTGTGGCTAATAGAGTCTTGTGTTTATTTACTGTTTTAGTCATTCCCAGCTGAATATCAGGTCCCACCCGCCTCTCACAGCATCTTCCCTATCTGAATCGCTTCCACTGCCCTCTAATCCTTCACTCTCACTTTCCTCATCCACAAATCTTTCATCCTCGCTCAAATTAATGGGGAAATCGTCGCTTTCTCGGTCCGAATCGCTCTCGCTGCTGGTGGCCATGATTGTAAACAATGTGCAGATGTGAGGAGCTCCACAACCTGTGACGTCACGCTACTTCCGGTACAGGCAAGGCTTTTTTTTATCAGCGACCAAAAGTTGCGAACTTTATCGTCGATGTTCTCTACTAAATCCTTTCAGCAAAAATATGGCAATATCGCGAAATGATCAAGTATGACACATAGAATGGACCTGCTATCCCCGTTTAAATAAGAAAATCGCATTTCAATAGGCCTTTAAGACTGTGAAGATTATTTATCCCATTAGTTAAATACTACCTCGTTCATCTGGCCGCACTTATTTTTAATATACCGTATTTTCCGCACCATAGGGTAAGGCGCACTGCCGATGAGCGGGTCTAGTCAGGTCTATTTTCATACAAAAGGCGCACCGGATTATAAGGCGCATTAAAGGAGTCATATTATTATCATTTTTTTCTAAATGTAAAAGACTTCCTTGTGGTCTACATAACATGTAATGGTAGTTCTTTGGTCAAAATGTTGCATAGATGATGTTTTACAGATCATCTTCAAGTCGCTTTCTGACAGTCGCTTCCGGATGCGCTGTTTTGTGGGCGGGTTTTATTTACGTGGCTCACCTTTGACAGCGTCTTCTCGCCGTCATCTTTGTTGTAGCGGTGTAGCGTGCAAGGACGGGGGTGGAAGAAGTGTCAAAAGATGGCGCTAACTGTTTTAATGACATTCGGACTTTACTTAAATAAACAATGAGCAGCATCTCCTCATCCGGAAATAACAAGGCCGGAAATGTGTCCCGTGAAAAAAAAACGTCCGACCGGAACTCTCTAATAACTAAAGTCCCTTGGGTGAATAATGTAAACTCACCACACCGGTATGTTTTAGCACTTTCATGGCGGGTTTACTGACAGATATAAGTAAGAACTTTACACTACTTTATATTAGAAATGGCAACATTTCATAACAAGAAGATAGAGAAAAAGAAGAAGCTTAGCGATTTATGCAGATCCCAAATACAGATCAGCAGGTACCAGAAGGTAAGAAAAGTGGCTTTTGCATAATATTGCGAAACAAAACGCCAGATAATGTCTTACCTTATACACACACCATAATAATACTCCTATGTTGAAGCACAGTACAACCCATCAAGCGGTGCGGCTTCATAGCTTACCAAAGTCCTACTAAAACATTTTGATAGATTTTTGAGCGCCGTGTGTAATGTTCTATATTTTCAATGGAACATATACAATATTGGTGTTGTTTACTTGAGTCATATTGCCGTCCACACGTATCTCTTATGTGTGACTGCCATCATAGTGCAGTCTACACCTATCTCTCATGTGTGACTGCCATCTACTGGTAGCACTTAACATTTCACCATGTACCAAATAAAATAGCTTTGAGGTTGGTAAGCACAACCAAAAGAGTTGTATATAGTAATATATAGTGATGTTACCATGGTGAAAGTGCAATGTCAATGTTGTGCATTCACAAGAAGGAAAATAAAGGTCATCAGAAAATTCCTTGTTAATTTTTAATATATACTCTAAAAGACGCATTGAGGCTATAAAGTGTGTTTTATTGGATTAGTTGATGGATTACTCGATTGCTAAAATTGATGGCTGCACACACACACACACACACACGCACACACACATTCTTGTATTTGTTACCTTTTAGAGACCTCCGAATAACGTCTACCTCTTTAGGACCACCCTTTCTAGATATATAAAGATGTGTATTTGGAACATTAATAATATATACATACCAGTGGAGGCTGGTGACTTCCAGAATTGAGGAGGCCATTTTTTTCCGCTTGCTCACTTCACTCGCGATGGAATGTTCCCTGTTCTCTTATCTGTCTTTGTGCTGGCCAAAGGCATACTATTTGGAGTGTAAGCTACAGTCAGAAAGTTCTTGCTGATGCAATTCATTGTGCAGAGCTTAGCCTTGTGCCTTCCTGAAGAAATTACATTGCTGTAAGTCTATGAGCCTGCCTGATAATTAAGCTGAGAAATGACATTTGGATGTTATATAAACGCCAAGTGAACATGTGTAAAAGGCAGGAATTTTAATTATGTAGTTAAAAACAATTTTGTTTAGCTTACATTTTTCATTCTTCTACAGCTTCAACATGTAATCACCAATTTAATCAAGTTTAGCATATAAAAAAGATAAGATAACACTTTCTTTATCATATGTAGTTTTATTCAATATATTTAATATAAAATATGTAAAAATATGGTTCCAGTTGGCTTTATCTGCTGAGAAACACAGACAAAATGGAGTGTTATTACTACTGAGAACTAGTGGTGTAACACTGGTAGAGACATCTAATTAGTTCAACTCACATCTGGTTTAGCTGAGGGGCGGCATGCTCTCTCCTGGACTCCACTCCACAGGTTGGTGCTGGCTTTGCGCCAGAATCTCGCCGATTTCCGAGGTCGTTTTAAGCAAAAGTATTTGGCTATATGAGCTATAAACTTCACGGATGATAGCCAGGGGTGTTCTCTAAATTTCCTGAAAAGCACAAGTTGATAGGACACTCGTAGCCACTATGGCGAGTGTTTGTTTGACTGAAGTGGCTGGCGAATTCTCAAAATGGCTTCTGTGTTGATTAGGAAAGGAAAGGATTGATTCCAAATGAACCAGTAGCATGTGATTGGACGAACAAAATGTCAATCTTTCAGCCCTGGACACAATGCATGGTGAGGCCAGGCCTCCGTTGCCCACCCATTTTCAGTGATCTGGCCAATCACATATTGGCATGAAAAAGCATGCATTACATTGACTTCTATGAGAAGCTAATTTCCTAGGGGAGGCCTGGCCTCCCTTAATACAAACTGATAGGGAAATCTGGCCTGTTGCTTTACAATTGCAATATTGGGTTTTAGCCATGGGAACATTTAGATTTATGAACAAAACTAAAATAATATGAATATAAAAAATAAAAAATATGTTTTTTGTTAAAATAAATAAATAAAATAAATATATTTATTGTTTTTTTTAAATCTCTCTCTTCTCTCAAATTATTGGGGAGGCCAGGCCTCCTCCACCTCTATGGAGGAGCCTCCACTGATACATACTATGCAAATATAAAAAAGCTTGTTGTGAAAAATGAGTTGGAGTTTCACAAGAAAAAGGTCAGCATTTCACAAGAAAAACATAGAATTTTGGCAGTATTGTAATAAAAGTCGTCATTTTACTCCACGCAAGTCAAAATTTTACGAGAAAAACTGAACATTTGTGCAATATTATGATAAAAGTTGGAGTTTTACTCATTAACAGTCGCAATTTTACAAGAAAAGCTTAACATTTTGACAATTTTATGAAAGGAGTCGTAATTTTACTTGACAAAAGTCACAATTTTTGGAAGAAAACTTTAACATTGTGGAAACATTATAATAATAATTGGAATTTTACTCTGCAAAATTATGACAGGAGTCATAATTTTACTCTAAAACTGTCACTATTTTACAAAAAAAAAATTGGCAGTGTTCTGATAAAAGTCACAATTTTATATGACAAATTTTTTCATTAAAAAGTAATACTTTTACATACAAAAGTAATAATTTTACGAGAAAATACTGCAATATTACAGAAAAAGAAAGAACATGAGAAATTGTTCCCAATTTTAGAAGAAAAAAGTCGACACATTGTGTGAAAAAGACTACTTTTAGTTCTTCTTTTTGTTTTGTTTGTATGTTTGTAATTGGTTTTTAACCTTCATTATTTACGTCAAGTTATTACAGTATGTCTCTATGTACATATTTATTTAATTTCTTTGATACATTTTTATGCCAAAGGGGGCACATTTCAATTTCTTACACACACTTGTTATTTCATATGTCGGCCAGAGTGGGAGCACTTAAATTTTTTTACACACCACTTATTTCATATATTGGCCAGAGGGGGAGCACTTCAAATTTTTTATGCACCACTTGTTATTTCATATGTTGACCAGAGTGGGCGCACTTCAAATTTTTTACACACCACTTGTTATTTCATATGTTGGCCAGAGGGGGAGCACTTAAAATTTTTACACACCACTTATTATTTCATATGTTGACCACAGTGGGAGCACTTCAAATTTTTTACGCACCACTTGTTATTTCATATGTTGACCAGAGGGGGAGCACTTCAAATTTTTTACACACCACTTGTTATTTCATATGTGGACCAGAGGGGGACACTTCAAATTTTTACACACCACTTGTTATTTCATATGTTGGCCAGAGTGGGCGCACTTCAAATTTTTTAAACACATCTTGTTATTTCATATGTTGACCAGAGGGGGAGCACTTCAAATTCTTTACACACCACTTGTTATTTCATATGTTGACCAGAGGGGGAGCACTTCAAATTTTTTACACACCACTTATTTCATATGTTGACCAGAGGGGGAGCACTTCAAATTCTTTACACACCACTTGTTATTTCATATGTTGGCCAGAGTGGGATCACTTTACATTTTTACACACCACTTATTTCATATGTTGACCAAAGGGGGAGCACTTCAAATGTTTACACACCACTTGTTATTTCATATGTTGACCAGAGGGGGTGCACTTCAAATTTTTTACACACCACTTGTTATTTCATATGTTGACCAGAGGGGGAGCACTTCAAATTCTTTACACACCACTTGTTATTTCATATGTTGGCCAGAGTGGGATCACTTTACATTTTTACACACCACTTATTTCATATGTTGACCAAAGGGGGAGCACTTCAAATGTTTACACACCACTTGTTATTTCATATGTTGACCAGAGGGGGAGCACTTCACATTTTTTACACACCACTTGTTATTTCATATATTGACCAGAGTGGGAGCACTTCAAATTTTTTACACACCACTTGTTATTTCATATGTTGAACAGAGTGGGAGCGCTTCAAATTTTTTACACACCACTTATTTCATATGTTGACCAGAGGGGGAACACTTCAAATGTTTACACACCACTTGTTATTTCATATGTTGACCAGAGGGGGAGCACTTCACATTTTTTACACACCACTTGTTATTTCATATATTGACCAGAGTGGGAGCACTTCAAATTTTTTACACACCACTTGTTATTTCATATGTTGGCCAGAGGGGGAGCACTTCAAATTTTTACACACCACTTGTTATTTCATATGTTGACCACAGTGGGAGCACTTCAAATTTTTTACGCACCACTTGTTATTTCATATGTTGACCAGAGGGGGAGCACTTCAAATTTTTTACACACCACTTGTTATTTCATATGTTGACCAGAGGGGGACACTTCAAATTTTTACACACCACTTGTTATTTCATATGTTGGCCAGATTGGGCGCACTTTAAATTTTTTACACACATCTTGTTATTTCTTATGTTGACCAGAGGGGGAGCACTTCAAATTCTTTACACACTACTTGTTATTTCATATGTTGACCAGAGGGGGAGCACTTCAAATTTTTTACACACCACTTGTTATTTCATATGTTGACCAGAGGGGGAGCACTTCAAATTCTTTACACACCACTTGTTATTTCATATGTTGGCCAGAGTGGGATCACTTTACATTTTTACACACCACTTATTTCATATGTTGACCAAAGGGGGAGCACTTCAAATGTTTACACACCACTTGTTATTTCATATGTTGACCAGAGGGGGATCACTTCACATTTTTTACACACCGCTTGTTATTTCATATATTGACCAGAGTGGGAGCATTTCAAATTTTTTACACACCACTTGTTATTTCATATGTTGACCAGAGTGGGAGCGCTTCAAATTTTTTACACACCACTTGTTATTTCATATGTTGACCAGAGGGGGAGCACTTCAAATGTTTACACACCACTTGTTATTTCATATGTTGGCCAGAGTGGGAGCACTTAAAATTTTTTACGCACCACTTGTTATTTCATATGTTGACCAGAGGGGGAGCACTTCAAATTGTTTACGCACCACTTGTTATTTCATATGTTGACCAGAGGGGGAGCACTTCAAATTTTTTACACACCACTTGTCATTTCATATGTTGTCCAGAGGGGGAGCACTTTTAAAAGCGACACACAGTCAATTTGAAAAATCCCTCCTTTTTGGGACCACCCTCATTTTGATAGATGTCACCAGCAGGGGTGCTAATGAGACATCTATTAGATGCAGTGGTTTTCCGTATTAGGACCATGATTTATGTCATCACTTGTTCACACCTCATATGGATGGTACTTTTCCTTGTTGATGTCTCAAGAAGGGTAGAAATACAAGAACACACACACACACACACACACACACACACACACACACACACACACACACACACACACACACACACACACACACACACACACACACACACACACACACACACACACACACACACACACACACACACACACACACAGGACATAAAAGTGAGGCATCGCATTAGAAGTGAAAGGTCACCTGTTTGCTTGTGACGTCAGCCATGAGAGCGCCAGAAGAATAAGATGCTGGTGTAGAACACCGGCGGTTGGTTGGAGATATTACAGCCGTTTCCAGGGCGACCGCCTCCGTCAGCGGCCACTATCATTGGTCCACTAGAAAAGTAATATTCAGAACCGCCATGAAAGAAACGTCAGACGTTCTTTATGTTGTGCTTTGAATGTGACATACGGTGTGTCCTGTTTCATCTCACTTTCATCTCACTTTCATCTCGTTTTGGCAGACAATCATAAGGCCTCCGCCAGCGTCGCCCCCCCAAAAAAGTCCGTCTTTACTTCTTCTGTGTCATAAAAGTCTTGAGAGAAATGTAGAGCCTTATAACCCGATGCCCCTAATGTACGGAATAATTCTGGTTTTGCTTACCGACCTTGAAGCAATTCTATTTGGTACATGGTTTAATGATAAGTGTGACCAGTAGATGGCAGTCAAACATAAGAGATACCTGTAAACTGCACTATGATGGCAATATGACTCAAGTACACAACACCAACATTTTATATGTTCCATTGAAAATATAGAACATTACACACGGTGCTCAAAAATGTATCGAAATGTTTTAGTAGAACTTTGGTAAGCTATGAAGCCACACCGCTTGATGATTGTACTGTGCTTCATTATAGGAGTATTATTATGGTGTGTGTATAAGGTAAGACATATTATTAGAGATGTCCGATAATGGCTTTTTTGCCGATATCCGATATTGTCCAACTCTTAATTACAGATTTTGATATCAACCGATACCGATATATACAGTTGTGGAATTAACACATTATTATGCCTAATTTTGTCATATTTATTATTGAAGTCACAAAGTGCATTATTTTTTTTAACATGCCTCAAAACAGCAGCTTGGAATTTGGGACATGCTCTCCCTGAGAGAGCATGAGGAGGTTGAGGTGGGCAGGGTTTTGGGGTAGGGGGTAGGGGGTAGCAGGGTGTGTATATTGTAGCGTCCCGGAAGATTTCGTGCTGCAAAGGGTTCTGGGTATTTGTTCTGTTGTGTTTATGTCGCGTTACAGTGCGGATGTTCTCCCGAAATGTGTTTGTCATTCTAGTTTGGTGTGGGTTCACAGTGTGGCGCACATTTGTAACAGTGTTAAAGTTGTTTATACGGTCACACTCAGTGTGACCTGTATGGCTGTTGACCAAGTATGCCTTCTATTCACTTGTGTGTGTGAAAAGCCGTAGATATTATGTGACTGGGCCGGCACGCAAAGGCAGTGCCTTTAAGGTTTATTGACGCTCTGTACTTCTCCCTACGTCCGTGTGCACAGCGGCGTTTTAAAAGGTCATAAATTTTACTTTTTGAATCCGATACCGATAATTTTGAAACCGATACCGATCATTTCCGATATTACATTTTAAAGCATTTATCGGCCGATAATATCGGCAGTCTATACATATTATCTGGCGTTTTGTTTCGCAATATTATGCAAAAGAAACTTTTCCTACCTTCTGGTACCTGCTGATCTGTATTTAGGATCTGCATTAAACCTTAAAAACTTTGTAGTCCGTGTTGTAGTCCGTGGCTACACCGTAGTCGATAAGCTTCTTCTTTTTCTCTATCTTCTTGTTATGGGACATTCATCCTCCGCTGTTGCCATTTGTAATATAAAGTAGTGTAAAGTTCTTACTTATATCTGTCAGTAAACTCGCCATTAAAGCGCTAAAACATACCGGTGTGGTGAGTTTACATTATTCACCCAAGGAACTTTAGTTATTAGAGGGTTCCGGTCGGATGTTTTTTTTTTCACGGGACACATTTCCGGCCTTGTTATTTCTGGATGAGAAGATGCTAGATAAGTGTGAAAGTCATTAAAACAGTTAGCTCCATCTTTTGACACTTCTTCCACTCCCGTCCTTGCACGCTACACCGCTACAACAAAGATGACGGCGAGAAGACGCTGCCGAAGGTGAGACACGTAAATAAGACCCGCCCACAAAACGGCGCATCCTGAAGCGACTGTCAGAAAGCGACTTGAAGATGATCTGTAAAACATCATCTATGCAACATTTACATGTTATGTAGACCACAAGGAAGTCTTTTACATTTAGAAAAATATCATGATAATATGACTCCTTTAATGCGCCTTATAATCCAGTGCGCCTTATATATGAAAACAGATACGAAATATAGCATTAATCGACAGTGCGCCTTATAATCCAGTGCGCCTTATATATGAAAACAGATAAGAAATATAGCATTAATAGACAGTGCGTCTTATAATCCAGTGCGCCTTATATATGAAAACAGATAAGAAATATAGCATTAATCGACAGTGCGCCTTATAATCCAGTGCGCTTTATATATGAAAACAGATAAGAAATAAAGCATTAATCGACAGTGCGCCTTATAATCCAGTGCGCTTTATATATGAAAACAGATAAGAAATATAGCATTAATCAGCAGTGCGCCTTATATTCCAGTGCGCCTTATATATGAAAACAGATAAGAAATATAGCATTAATTGACAGTGCGCCTTATAATCCAGTGCGCCTTATATATGAAAACAGATAAGAAATACAGCATTAATCGACAGTGCGCCTTATAATCCAGTGCGCCTTATATATGAAAACAGATAAGAAATAAAGCATTAATCGACAGTGCGCCTTATAATCCAGTGCGCCTTATATATGAAAACAGATAAGAAATATAGCATTAATCGACAGTGCGCCTTATAATCCAGTGCGCCTTATATATGAAAACAGATAAGAAATACAGCATTAATCCACAGTGCGCCTTATAATCCAGTGCGCTTTATATATGAAAACAGATAAGAAATAAAGCATTAATCGGCAGTGCGCCTTATAATCCAGTGCGCCTTATATATGAAAACAGATAAGAAATATAGCATTAATCGACAGTGCGCCTTATAATCCAGTGCGCTTTATATATGAAAACAGATAATAAATATAGCATTAATCGACAGTGCGCCTTATAATCCAGTGCGCCTTATATATGAAAACAGATAAGAAATACAGCATTAATCGGCAGTGCGCCTTATAATCCAGTGCGCCTTATATATGAAAACAGATAAGAAATACAGCATTAATCGGCAGTGCGCCTTATAATCCAGTGCGCCTTATATATGAAAACAGATAAGAAATACAGCATTAATCGGCAGTGCGCCTTATAATCCAGTGCGCCTTATATATGAAAACAGATAAGAAATACAGCATTAATCGGCAGTGCGCCTTATAATCCAGTGCGCCTTATATATGAAAACAGATAATACATTTTGGAACATTTGTTGATTGGTATTGATCGCATGCATCGAACAAAATAATGTCGATTTACGAACCCCTTTACTGGCCAACTTCGCAATTTACGAACTTTTAGATGCAACCCATTTACGTGCGAACCATGTCTCGGTGTACGAACACTACAGTACACACTAGTGTTGCCCCGATACCAATATTTTGGTACCGGTACCAAAATTTATTTCGATACTTTTCGGTACTTTTCAATACTTTTCTAAATTAAGGGGACCACAAAAAAATGGCATTATTGGCTTTATTTCAACAAAAAATCTTAGGGTACATTAAATATATGTTTATTATTGCAATTTAGTCCTTAAATAAAATAGCGAACATACTAGACAACTTGTCTTTTAGTAATAAGTAAACCAACAAAAGCTCCTAATTAGTCTGCTGACGTATGCAGTAACATATTGTGTCATTTATCTACCTATTATTTTGTCAACATTATTTAAGACAAGCAGTAAAAAATGAATTAATAATTTACTTTTTAATTTCCGGTAATATCTGCTTACTTTCTCTTTTAACATGCTCTACCTACACTTCTGTTCAAATGTAATAATCACTTATTCTTCTGTTGTTTGGATACTTTACATTAGTTTTGGATGATACCACAAATCTAGGTATCGATTTGATACCAAGTAGTTACAGGATCACACACAGTGTTTCCCATAAACTGGCAAGATACCTGTGGCGGTGGGGGCGTAGCTATGGGCGTGGTCACCATGACATCATCGAGTAATTTGCATAATTTACTACAATGATATGATTTTCTCTAAAAAGGCTCAAAAAATGTATACTTACTAATTAATAATAACAGCTTTGTTTTAAACGTCCATCCATCCATCCATCCATTTTACAATATAATTACAACACTTTATGTACATATTTATATACAGATTTAAACAATAAGTTATTCACTGAAATATATTTATTAATTGTGGTTCTTACAAAAAATATATCTTATAAAATATAAAAGCTAAAATGTCTCTTAAAGCTCTGCCCCTTTAATTAGTGCATACTAAATCATTTAACTTTAGCCTACTACTACAACCATATTATTTACCAGCAACATAAAGTGAAACAGAGGCAGAGGTGTCCTGCCACAGTCAGTAACAAATAAACAGAAAACAGTAGTGGTCAAATACAAATAAGGCAACAAGAGAAGTATCCTACACTTCTCTTTTGTAAAGTAAATCTGAACAACCGATATGGGCATCTACATCAACTATATGGTTTGCCTGAGAAGCTGGACAGGACAAAAAAAATAAAATTAAAAAAAATAAAAATTGTGGCGGACGTAATTATTTCGTGGCGGGGCGCCACAAATAAATGAATGTGTGGGAAACACTGACATCACTGCACACCATAATGGCAGCTACAGTTTCCATCTTAAAGATCTAAAATAATTGTTAGGAAATGTCCGGCGGGCCAGAATGATAAAGCTTAACGGGCCTTAATTAGCCCGGGTCTGCCCTAATCCAATGCTGCAGAGTATTTAATAGCATTTAATTGTACAACATGTCGGGAAACATCCACCTGGAGCATCTGTCAGCCAATCAGAGCGCAGCCTCTCTGACGAGTTGAAAGTATAAACATGTTTCTTTGCACGCCTCGTCGAGCTCGACAACTTCGGACCACAAAAATGTTAGGAATGGCGCCACATTAAGAAAAAAAAAGCTCTCACAGATCTCAGACGTTCCTTAATGGTGCCTGACGGCACTAATTAGAAAAGCTACCTGTCAGGCTTGTTCAAATTTCTACTGAGGTCACAAGAGTTTGTCGTTTAATGTGACGAGTGTGCATGAATCACTAATACATGTTTCAACTAAAAATGCAATCAAAGAGTAAGGCAACAGTGGTCCGGAATTAAAATATTTGACCAAAATATTGATAGAAATATTGCACTTTAGTTGGCTTTATGGGATTTGGAAACATTTGCTCTATGCATTTTTTATGATCCAATGACACTAGCATTGGTTAGCAAGTATAAATCAGATACACTATATTGCCAAAAGTACAAACCCCGTTTCCATATGAGTTGGGAAATTGTGTTAGATGTAAATATAAACGGAATACAATGATTTGCAAATCATTTTCAACCCATATTCAGTTGAATATGCTACAAAGACAACATATTTGATGTTCAAACTGATAAACATTTTTCTTTTTTGCAAATAATCATTAACTTTAGAATTTGATGCCAGCAACACGTGACAAAGAAGTTGGGAAAGGTGGCAATAAATACTGATAAAGTTGAGGAATGCTCATCAAACACTTATTTGGAACATCCCACAGGTGAACAGGCAAATTGGGAACAGGTGGGTGCCATGATTGGGTATAAAAGTAGATTCCATGAAATGCTCAGTCATTCACAAACAAGGATGGGGCGAGGGTCACCACTTTGTCAACAAATGCGTGAGCAAATTGTTGAACAGTTTAAGAAAAACCTTTCTCAAGCAGCTATTGCAAGGAATTTAGGGATTTCACCATCAACGCTCCGTAATATCATCAAAGGGTTCAGAGAATCTGGAGAAATCACTGCACGTAAGCAGCTAAGCCCGTGACCTTCCATCCCTCAGGCTGTACTGCATCAACAAGCGACATCAGTGTGTAAAGGATATCACCACATGGGCTCAGGAACACTTCAGAAACCCACTGTCAGTAACTATAGTTGGTTGCTACATCTGTAAGTGCAAGTTAAAACTCTCCTATGCAAGGCGATAACCGTTTATCAACAACACCCAGAAACGCAGTCTGCTTCGCTGGGCCTGAGCTCATCTAAGATGGACTGATACAAAGTGGAAAAGTGTTCTGTGGTCTGACGAGTCCACATTTCAAATTGTTTTTGGAAACCGTGGACGTTGTGTCCTCCGAACCATCCGGATTGTTATAGGCGCAAAGTGTAAAAGCCAGCATGTGTGATGGTATGGGGGTGTATTAGTGCCCAAGACATGGGTAACTTACACATCTGTGAAGGCGCCATTAATGCTGAAAGGTACATACAGGTTTTGGAGCAACATATGTTGCCATCCAAGCAACGTTACCATGGGCGCCCCTGCTTATTTCAGCAAGACAATGCCAAGCCACGTGTTACATCAACGTGGCTTCATAGTAAAAGAGTGCGGGTACTAGACTGGCCTGCCTGTAGTCCAGACCTGTCTCCCATTGAAAATGTGTGGTGCATTATGAAGCCTAAAATAGCACAAGGGAGACCCCCGGACTGTTGAACAACTTAAGCTGTACATCAAGCAAGAATGGGAAAGAATTCCACCTGAGAAGCTTCAAAAATGTGTCTCCTCAGTTCCCAAATGTTTACTGAGTGTTGTTAAAAGGAAAGGCCATGTAACACAGTGGTGATCATGCCCTTTCCCAACTACGTTGGCACGTGTTTTTTACACACCACTTATTTCATATGTTGACCAGAGGGGGAGCACTTCAAATTCTTTACACACCACTTGTTATTTCATATGTTGGCCAGAGTGGGATCACTTTACATTTTTACACACCACTTATTTCATATGTTGACCAAAGGGGGAGCACTTCAAATGTTTACACACCACTTGTTATTTCATATGTTGACCAGAGGGGGAGCACTTCAAATTTTTTACACACCACTTGTTATTTCATATGTTGACCAGAGGGGGAGCACTTCAAATTCTTTACACACCACTTGTTATTTCATATGTTGGCCAGAGTGGGATCACTTTACATTTTTACACACCACTTATTTCATATGTTGACCAAAGGGGGAGCACTTCAAATGTTTACACACAACTTGTTATTTCATATGTTGACCAGAGGGGGAGCACTTCAAATTTTTTACACACCACTTGTTATTTTATATGTTGACCAGAGGGGGAGCACTTCAAATTCTTTACACACCACTTGTTATTTCATATGTTGGCCAGAGTGGGATCACTTTACATTTTTACACACCACTTATTTCATATGTTGACCAAAGGGGGAGCACTTCAAATGTTTACACACCACTTGTTATTTCATATGTTGACCAGAGGGGGAGCACTTCACATTTTTTACACACCACTTGTTATTTCATATATTGACCAGAGTGGGAGCACTTCAAATTTTTTACACACCACTTGTTATTTCATATGTTGACCAGAGTGGGAGCGCTTCAAATTTTTTACACACCACTTGTTATTTCATATGTTGACCAGAGGGGGAGCACTTCAAATGTTTACACACCACTTGTTATTTCATATGTTGGCCAGAGTGGGAGCACTTAAATTTTTTTACACACCACTTGTTCTTTCATATGTTGACCAGAGGGGGAGCACTTCAAATTGTTTACGCACCACTTGTTATTTCATATGTTGACCAGAGGGGAAGCACTTCAAATTTTTTACACACCACTTGTCATTTCATATGTTGACCAGAGGAGGAAGCACTTTTAAAAGCGACACACAGTCAATTTGAAAAATCCCTCCTTTTTGGGACCACCCTCATTTTGATAGATGTCACCAGCAGGGGTGCTAATGAGACATTCTCTATTAGATGTAATGGTTTTCCGTATGTGTTATTTCAACGTGGCTTCATAGTAAAAGAGTGCGGGTACTAGACTGGCCTGCCTGTAGTCCAGACCTGTCTCCCATTGAAAATGTGTGGCGCATTATGAAGCCTAAAATAGCACAACGGAGACCCCCGGACTGTTGAACAACTTAAGCTGTACATCAAGCAAGAATGGGAAAGAATTCCACCTGAGAAGCTTCAAAAATGTGTCTCCTCAGTTCCCAAACGTTTACTGAGTGTTGTTAAAAGGAAAGGCCATGTAACACAGTGGTGAACATGCCTTTTCCCAACTACTTTGGCACGTGTTGCAGCCATGAAATTCTAAGTTAATGATTTGTAGTGCATTCAACTGAATATGGGTTGAAAAGGATTTGCAAATCATTGTATTCTGTTTATATTTACATCTAACACAATTTCCCAACTCATATGGAAACGGGGTTTGTATTTGGCCACCCATCCAAATGATCAGAATCAGGTGTCCTAATCACTTGCCAGGAGAACGCTACATTTCGGACTGCATTGTGTGGGGGAGGAATCATGGTGTGGGGTTGTTTTTTTGCATTTTTTTTTTTTTTACAGCATATGAAATATAAAATAAATGGAATTAAATAAAATGGAATGAAAAAACAGTACCACCGTTTTTTTTTAACGTAAAAATTCATGCAGGTTTTTTATACTGTAAAATCTATGGTTGTTGTGTTTTATAGTGTATTATTACTCTGTATTGAAAGTAGATTTTACTGTAAAAATGTTTTACTGTAACATTTTTACATTAACAGTTTGTTGGATTACTTGCTTTGAAATCATAAGTCAAGCAGATATTGAAGTATTTATCTTTTTTTGAACAATAACATTGTTTTGAAGTGTATGATGATATAATGTTTTGTTATTAGAGATGATCCAAGTGTAAATACATGTAATTGTACACAGTACGTTTATTTTTGTAATACATTTATTAAGAAATGGTAAGGTACTTTATTTACACATATTATTTCCACGCTTTCGGAGGCCACACAAATTGATGCAGAGGGCCAGATCTGGCCCCTGGGCCTTGAGTTTGACACCAGTGATTATAGAACTTTACACGCTGCGTTTAAACATCTGTCAAAATGTTTTAGTACGGCTTGGTAAGCTACGAAGCATTACGACTACCATAGTCAGACGTACTGTGCTTCTACTACGGGTATTATTATGGTGTGTGAGTATTAGAACCCCAAAATGGCACCTATTAGGAGACATATGACGTTTTGTTTCGCAATATTATGCAAAACCAACTTTTCTTACCCATTGGTTGTGTTGTTGTGTATTTGGGATCTGCATAAGTCCCGAAAATTTGCATTTGTCCGCCATTGTAGTCTTTATCCGTCCGATTTTCGGGCATTCATCCTACGTTGTTGCCATTTCTAATACAAAGTACAGTTCTAACTAATATTTGTCAAGAAACTCCTATGGTCCGAAAAATACGCTGCCTTGGTATTGTTTTTCACGAGTTGGGCTTGGCCTCTTAGTTCCAGTGAAAGGAACTTTGAATGCTCCAGGATACCAAAACATTTTGGACAATTCCACGCTCCCAACCTTGTGGGAACAGTTTGGAGCGGGCCCCTTCCTCTTCCAACATGACTCTGCACCAGTACACAAAGAAATGTCCATAAAGACATTGATGACAGAGTCTGGTGTGGATGAACTTGACTGGCCTGCACAGAGTCCTGACCTGAACCCAATAGAACACCTTTGGGATGAATTACAAACCCTGTTTCCATATGAGTTGGGAAATTGTGTTAGATGTAAATATAAACGGAATACAATGATTTGCAAATCCTTTTCAACCCATATTCAATTGAATGCACTACAAAGATAAGATATTTGATGTTCAAACTCATAAACTTTATTTTTTTTTGCAAATAATAATTAACTTAGAATTTCATGGCTGCAACACGTGCCTAAGTAGTTTGGAAAGGGCATGTTCACCACTGTTACATGGCCTTTCCTTTTAACAACACTCAGTAAACGTTTGGGAAGTGAGGAGACACATTTTTGAAGCTTCTCAGGTGGAATTCTTTCCCATTCTTGCTTGATGTACAGCTTAAGTTGTTCAACAGTCCGGGGGTCTCCGTTGTGCTATTTTAGGCTTCATAATGCGCCACACATTTTCAATGGGAGACAGGTCTGGACTACAGGCAGGCCAGTCTAGTACCCGCACTCTTTTACTATGAGGCCACGTTGATGTAACACGTGGCTTGGCATTGTCTTGCTGAAATAAGCAGGGGCGCCCATGATAACGTTGCTTGGATGGCAACATATGTTGCTCCAAAACCTGTATGTACCTTTCAGCATTAATGGCGCCTTCACAGATGTGTAAGTTACACATGTCTTGGGCACTAATACACCCCCATACCATCACAGATGCTGGCTTTTACACTTTGCGCCTATAACAATCCGGATGGTTCTTTTCCTCTTTGGTCCGGAGGACACGACGTCCACAGTTTCCAAAAACAATTTGAAATGTGGACTCGTCAGACCACAGAACACTTTTCCACTTTGTATCAGTCCATCTTAGATGAGCTCAGGCCCAGCGAAGCCGACGGCGTTTCCGGGTGTTGTTGATAAACGGTTTTCGCCTTGCATAGGACAGTTTTAACTTGCACTTACAGTTGTAGCGACTATAGTTACTGACAGTGGGTTTCTGAAGTGTTCCTGAGCCCATGTGGTGATATCCTTTACACACTGATGTCGCTTGTTGATGCAGTACAGCCTGAGGGATGGAAGGTCACGGGCTTAGCTGCTTACGTGCAGTGATTTCTCCAGATTCTCTGAACCCTTTGATGATATTACGGACCGTAGATGGTGAAATCCCTAAATTCCTTGCAATAGCTGCTTGAGAAAGGTTTTTCTTAAACTGTTCAACAATTTGCTCACGCATTTGTTGACAAAGTGGTGACCCTCGCCCCATCCTTGTTTGTGAACGACTGAGCATTCCATGGAATCTACTTTTATACCCAATCATGGCACCCACCTGTTCCCAATTAGCCTGTTCACCTGTGGGATGTTCCAAATAAGTGTTTGATGAGCATTCCTCAACTTTATCAGTATTTATTGCCACCTTTCCCAACTTCTTTGTCACGTGTTGCTGGCATCAAATTTTAAAGTGAATGATTATTTGCACAAAAAAAAAATGTTTATCAGTTTGAACATCAAATATGTTGTCTTTGTAGCATATTCAACTGAATATGGGTTGAAAATGATTTGCAAATCATTGTGTTCCGTTTATATTTACATCTAACACAATTTCCCAACTCATATGGAAACGGGGTTTGTAGAATGATCATGAAAACATATACAAATCACGACCATCTCCACCCTTGCCACCCTAATCATATTATTCATGATGTTTATTGTTACGTGCGTTGTGGCCACGCTAATGGCGCCGCAGTCTCAAATCCAATATGATTTCTTCCGGAGGGCGCGGGCAAACAATTTCAGCTCTACATTTACCGACGGGCCTGCAATTTGCTCGCTTAGGATCCTCGCACACTCTCGCCAGCATTTTTTTTTTTTTTAGCGGCGTTGACTGCAAATCATCTCTCCTGTCAAGCTGGCTCAAAACACTTATCTGCTGTAAAAAAAACAAAAAAACAGGGAGGGCTAAGCAGCCATGTTGGTCACACTTTTAAGAATTTAATCAAAGTTGTCACGTTGTGTAAATGGTAAATAAAAACAGAATACAATTATTACTTTCAACTTGTATTCAATTGAATAGACTGCAAAGACAAGACACTTAACGTTCCAACTGGAAAACTTTGTTCTTTTGTGCAAATATTAGCTCATTTGGAATTTGATGCCTGCCACATGTTTAAAAAAAGCTGGCACAAGTGGCAAAAAAGACCAGAGGAAGTTGAGGAATGCTCATCAAACACTTATTTGGAACATCCATAGTGGATCTAACATAATAGTGTGACAGTCCAGTCCATAGTGGATCTAGCATAATAGTGTGAGAGTCCAGTCCATAGTGGATCTAACATAATAGTGTGAGAGTCCAGTCCATAGTGGATCTAACATAATAGTGTGAGAGTCCAGTCCATAGTGGATCTAACATAATAGTGTGAGAGTCCAGTCCATAGTGGATCTAACATAATAGTGTGAGAGTCCAGTCCATAGTGGATCTAACATAATAGTGTGAGAGTCCAGTCCATAGTGGATCTAACATAATAGTGAGAGTCCAGTCCATAGTGGATCTAGCATAATAGTGTGAGAGTCCAGTCCATAGTGGATCTAACATAATAGTGAGAGTCCAGTCCATAGTGGATCTAACATAATAGTGTGGGAGTCCAGTCCATAGTGGATCTAACATAATAGTGAGAGTCCAGTCCATAGTGGATCTAGCATAATAGTGTGAGAGTCCAGTCCATAGTGGATCTAACATAATAGTGAGAGTCCAGTCCATAGTGGATCTAACATAATAGTGAGAGTCCAGTCCATAGTGGATCTAACATAGTAGTGGAAATCCAGTCCATAGTGGATCTAACATAGTAGTGAGAGTCCAGTCCATAGTGGATCTAACATAATAGTGTGAGAGTTCAGTCCATAGTGGATCTAACATAGTAGTGGGAGTCCAGTCCATAGTGGATCCAACATAATAGTGAGAGTCCAGTCCATAGTGGATCTAACATAATAGTGGGAGTCCAGTCCATAGTGGATCTAGCATAATAGTGTGGGAGTCCAGTCCATAGTGGATCTAACATAATAGTGAGAGTCCAGTCCATAGTGGATCTAACATAATAGTGGGAGTCCAGTCCATAGTGGATCTAACATACTGTAATAGTGAGAGTCCAGTCCATATTGGATCTAACATAGTAGTGAGAGTCCAGTCCCTAGTGGATCGAGCATAATAGTGTGAGAGTCCAGTCCATAGTGGATCTAACATAGTAGTGGGAGTCCAGTCCATAGTGGATCTAACATACTGTAATAGTGAGACTCCAGTCCATAGTGGATCTAACATAATAGTGAGATACCAGTCCATAGTGGATCTAACATAGTAGTGGGAGTCCAGTCCGTAGTGGATCTAGCATAATAGTGTGAGAGTCCAGTCCATAGTGGAACTAGCATAATAGTGTGAGAGTCTAGTTCTTAGTGGATCTAACATAATGGTGTGAGAGTCCAGTCCATAGTGGATCTAAAATAGTAGTGGGAGTCCAGTCCATAGTGGATTTAACATAGTAGTGGGAGTCCAGTCCATAGTGGATCTAACATAATAGTGAGAGTCCAGTCCATAGTGGATCTAACATAATAGTGTGAGAGTCCAGTCCATAGTGGATCCAACATAATAGTGTGAGAGTCCAGTCCATAGTGGATCTAACATAGTAGTGGGAATCCAGTCCATAGTGGATCTAACATAATAGTGAGAGTCCCGTCCATAGTGGATCTAACATAGTAGTGAGAGTCCAGTCCATAGTGGATCTAGCATACTGTAATAGTGAGAGTCCAGTCCATAGTGGATCTAACATAATAGTGAGAGTCCAGTCCATAGTGGATCTAACATAATAGTGAGAGTCCAGTCCATAGTGGATCTAGCATAATAGTGAGAGTCCAGTCCATAGTGGATCTAGCATAATAGTGAGAGTTCAGTCCATAGTGGATCTAACATAATAGTGAGAGTCCAGTCCATAGTGGATCTAGCATAATAGTGAGAGTCCAGTCCATAGTGGATCTAACATAATAGTGAGAGTCCCGTCCATAGTGGATCTAACATAATAGTGTGAGAGTCCAGTCCATAGTGGATCTAGCATAATAGTGAGAGTCCAGTCCATAGTGGATCTAACATAATCGTGTGAGAGTCCAGTCCATAGTGGATCTAACATAGTAGTGGGAATCCAGTCCATAGTGGATCTAACATAATAGTGAGAGTCCAGTCCATAGTGGATCTAACATAATCGTGTGAGAGTCCAGTCCATAGTGGATCTAACATAGTAGTGGGAATCCAGTCCATAGTGGATCTAACATAATAGTGAGAGTCCCGTCCATAGTGGATCTAACATAGTAGCGAGAGTCCAGTCCATAGTGGATCTAGCATACTGTAATAGTGAGAGTCCAGTCCATAGTGGATCTAACATAATAGTGAGAGTCCAGTCCCTAGTGGATCCAACATAATAGTGAGAATCCAGTCCATAGTGGATCTAACATAATAGAGTCCAGTCCATAGTGGATCTAACATAATAGTGAGAGTCCCGTCCATAGTGGATCTAACATAGTAGTGAGAGTCCAGTCCATAGTGGATCTAGCATACTGTAATAGTGAGAGTCCAGTCCATAGTGGATCTAACATAATAGTGAGGGTCCAGTCCATA
Organism: Entelurus aequoreus; assembly: GCF_033978785.1. Taxonomy (NCBI): domain Eukaryota; kingdom Metazoa; phylum Chordata; class Actinopteri; order Syngnathiformes; family Syngnathidae; genus Entelurus; species Entelurus aequoreus. Next base: position 13,129,476 of record NC_084737.1, on the reverse strand, counting down.
GTGGATCTAACATAATAGTGTGAAAGTCCAGTCCATAGTGGATCTAACATAGTAGTGGGAATCCAGTCCATAGTGGATCTAACATAATAGTGAGAGTCCAGTCCATAGTGGATCTAACATAATAGTGAGAGTCCAGTCCATAGTGGATCTAACATAATAGTGAGAGTCCAGTCCATAGTGGATCTAACATAATAGTGAGAGTCCAGTCCATAGTGGATCTAACATAATAGTGAGAGTCCAGTCCATAGTGGATCTAAAATAATAGTGAGAGTCCAGTCCATAGTGGATCTAACATAATAGTGAGAGTCCAGTCCATAGTGGATCTAACATAATAGTGAGAGTCCTGTCCATAGTGGATCTAACATAATAGTGAGAGTCCAGTCCATAGTGGATCTAACATAGTAGTGAGAGTCCAGTCCATAGTGGATCTAACATAATAGTGAGAGTCCAGTCCATAGTGGATCTAACATAATAGTGAGAGTCCAGTCCATAGTGGATCTAACATAATAGTGAGAGTCCAGTCCATAGTGGATCTAACATAATAGTGAGAGTCCAGTCCATAGTGGATCTAACATAATAGTGAGAGTCCAGTCCATAGTGGATCTAACATAATAGTGTGAGAGTCCAGTCCATAGTGGATCTAACATAATAGTGAGAGTCCAGTCCATAGTGGATCTAACATAATAGTGAGAGTCCAGTCCATAGTGGATCTAACATAGTAGTGGAAATCCAGTCCATAGTGGATCTAACATAGTAGTGAGAGTCCAGTCCATAGTGGATCTAACATAATAGTGTGAGAGTTCAGTCCATAGTGGATCTAACATAGTAGTGGGAGTCCAGTCCATAGTGGATCCAACATAATAGTGAGAGTCCAGTCCATAGTGGATCTAACATAATAGTGGGAGTCCAGTCCATAGTGGATCTAGCATAATAGTGTGGGAGTCCAGTCCATAGTGGATCTAACATAATAGTGAGAGTCCAGTCCATAGTGGATCTAACATAATAGTGGGAGTCCAGTCCATAGTGGATCTAACATACTGTAATAGTGAGAGTCCAGTCCATATTGGATCTAACATAGTAGTGAGAGTCCAGTCCCTAGTGGATCGAGCATAATAGTGTGAGAGTCCAGTCCATAGTGGATCTAACATAGTAGTGGGAGTCCAGTCCATAGTGGATCTAACATACTGTAATAGTGAGACTCCAGTCCATAGTGGATCTAACATAATAGTGAGATACCAGTCCATAGTGGATCTAACATAGTAGTGGGAGTCCAGTCCGTAGTGGATCTAGCATAATAGTGTGAGAGTCCAGTCCATAGTGGAACTAGCATAATAGTGTGAGAGTCTAGTTCTTAGTGGATCTAACATAATGGTGTGAGAGTCCAGTCCATAGTGGATCTAAAATAGTAGTGGGAGTCCAGTCCATAGTGGATTTAACATAGTAGTGGGAGTCCAGTCCATAGTGGATCTAACATAATAGTGAGAGTCCAGTCCATAGTGGATCTAACATAATAGTGTGAGAGTCCAGTCCATAGTGGATCCAACATAATAGTGTGAGAGTCCAGTCCATAGTGGATCTAACATAGTAGTGGGAATCCAGTCCATAGTGGATCTAACATAATAGTGAGAGTCCCGTCCATAGTGGATCTAACATAGTAGTGAGAGTCCAGTCCATAGTGGATCTAGCATACTGTAATAGTGAGAGTCCAGTCCATAGTGGATCTAACATAATAGTGAGAGTCCAGTCCATAGTGGATCTAACATAATAGTGAGAGTCCAGTCCATAGTGGATCTAGCATAATAGTGAGAGTCCAGTCCATAGTGGATCTAGCATAATAGTGAGAGTTCAGTCCATAGTGGATCTAACATAATAGTGAGAGTCCAGTCCATAGTGGATCTAGCATAATAGTGAGAGTCCAGTCCATAGTGGATCTAACATAATAGTGAGAGTCCCGTCCATAGTGGATCTAACATAATAGTGTGAGAGTCCAGTCCATAGTGGATCTAGCATAATAGTGAGAGTCCAGTCCATAGTGGATCTAACATAATCGTGTGAGAGTCCAGTCCATAGTGGATCTAACATAGTAGTGGGAATCCAGTCCATAGTGGATCTAACATAATAGTGAGAGTCCAGTCCATAGTGGATCTAACATAATCGTGTGAGAGTCCAGTCCATAGTGGATCTAACATAGTAGTGGGAATCCAGTCCATAGTGGATCTAACATAATAGTGAGAGTCCCGTCCATAGTGGATCTAACATAGTAGCGAGAGTCCAGTCCATAGTGGATCTAGCATACTGTAATAGTGAGAGTCCAGTCCATAGTGGATCTAACATAATAGTGAGAGTCCAGTCCCTAGTGGATCCAACATAATAGTGAGAATCCAGTCCATAGTGGATCTAACATAATAGAGTCCAGTCCATAGTGGATCTAACATAATAGTGAGAGTCCCGTCCATAGTGGATCTAACATAGTAGTGAGAGTCCAGTCCATAGTGGATCTAGCATACTGTAATAGTGAGAGTCCAGTCCATAGTGGATCTAACATAATAGTGAGGGTCCAGTCCATAGTGGATCTAACATAATAGTGTGAAAGTCCAGTCCATAGTGGATCTAACATAGTAGTGGGAATCCAGTCCATAGTGGATCTAACATAATAGTGAGAGTCCAGTCCATAGTGGATCTAACATAATAGTGAGAGTCCAGTCCATAGTGGATCTAACATAATAGTGAGAGTCCAGTCCATAGTGGATCTAACATAATAGTGAGAGTCCAGTCCATAGTGGATCTAACATAATAGTGAGAGTCCAGTCCATAGTGGATCTAAAATAATAGTGAGAGTCCAGTCCATAGTGGATCTAACATAATAGTGAGAGTCCAGTCCATAGTGGATCTAACATAATAGTGAGAGTCCTGTCCATAGTGGATCTAACATAATAGTGAGAGTCCAGTCCATAGTGGATCTAACATAGTAGTGAGAGTCCAGTCCATAGTGGATCTAACATAATAGTGAGAGTCCAGTCCATAGTGGATCTAACATAATAGTGAGAGTCCAGTCCATAGTGGATCTAACATAATAGTGAGAGTCCAGTCCATAGTGGATCTAACATAATAGTGAGAGTCCAGTCCATAGTGGATCTAACATAATAGTGAGAGTCCAGTCCATAGTGGGGCCAGCAGGAGATCATGTTGAGTGGAGACAGGTCAGCAGCGCAGAGACGTCCCCAACTGATGCACAGATGAGTGGTCCACCCTGGGTCCCGACTTTGGACAGCTAGCGCTTCACCTGGGGTCACCGAATCTGTGCCCCCGCAGAAACGGCAGATCAACTGGTCTAAAAGGGGGGTCTATTTAAAGGCTAGAGCAGGAGTCACCAACGCGGTGCCCGCGGGCACCAGGTCGCCCATAAGGACCAGATGAGTAGCCCGCTGGCCTGTTCTAAAAATAGCCCAAATAGCAACACTTATCAGTGAGCTGCCTCTATTTTTTAAATTTATTTATTCACGAGTGTGACAGTTCTAACTGTAGTGCGGGTTCACAGGACCATCCAGGGAAGACATTGTCGCGAGACGGTTTAGACTTCTTTATTATTTCAATCACAGGATGGTTTCCTCCCGTCCGCCGTCTTTCTCCGTCTCCTCCCTTGATGTTCACGTCTCTCACCCTTTTATACGGTCCGAGAGGGTGATCGCACTGTCCACAGCTGCGCGCTCCACGCATCTTATGCTGATGGCCGCGTCGCTCCCAGCGCGCCCCGCCTTGCCGCTCGCTCGTCCACGCCTCCTCGCCGCCATCTTGGAGCGGGCGCCGTCGGTCCGCCGGCCCCGCCTCCCCACAACTAGCAAGCTGGCCTCGCTTTGCTCAACATTTTTAATTCTAAGAGAGACAAAACTCAAATAGAATTTGAAAATCCAAGAAAATATTTTAAAGACTTGGTCTTCACTTGTTTAAAAAAATTCATGAATTTTTTTACTTTGCTTCTTATAACTTTCAGAAAGACAATTTTAGAGAAAAAATACAACCTTAAAAATGATTTTAGGATTTTTAAACACATATACCTTTTTACCTGTTAAATTCCTTCCTCTTCTTTCCTGACAATTTAAATCAATGTTCAAGTAAATTTCATTTTTTTATTGTAAAGAATAATAAATACATTTTAATTTAATTCTTCATTTTAGCTTCTGTTTTTTCGACGAAGAATATTTTTGAAATATTTCTTCAAACTTATTATGATTAAAATTCCAAAAAATTATTCTGGCAAAACTAGAAAATCTTTAGAATCAAATTTAAATCTTATTTCAAAGTCTTTTGAATTTCTTTTAAAATTTTTGTTCTGGAAAATCTAGAAGAAATAATGATTTGTCTTTGTTAGAAATATAGCTTGGTCCAATTTGTTATATATTCTAACAAAGTGCAGACTGGATTTTAACCTATTTAAAACATGTCATCAAAATTCTAAAATTAATTTTAATCAGGAAAAATTACTAATGATGTTCCATAAATAATTTTTTTTATTTTTTCAAAAATATTTGAATTAGCTAGTTTTTCCTCTTCTTTTTTTCGGTTGAATTTTTAATTTTAAATAGTCAAAATTGAAGATAAACTCTGTTTAAAAATGAAATTTCCTTTTTTTGTGTGTTTTCTCCTCTTTTAAACCGTCAATTTAGTGTTTTTTTTCATCATTTATTCTCTACAAAAAACCTTCCGTAAAACGAAAAAAAATGTACGACGGAATGACAGACAGAAATACCCTTTTTTTTTTTATATATATATAGATTTATTTATTTAGCTATTCTTGTTTAAATCACACTTACATGTAACTTACAAATGACAATATATACATATATATATAAACACTTAAAATGTAAAGTGTTTTTTGTGTTTAATATAAAATAGCTAGTTAAAATGGGATATTGTGATTTCACAAGACTGTCTTAGAAGTGATCATTTGAAAATGTTCAATTTGAAAAATGTGCACTTAGAGAAAATATAAAAATAAAGTCTTGCATATTGATATTTATTGTAAGAAAATAAAGTCTTGCATATTGATATTTATTGTAAGAAATCATTAAGATGATCAGTGTTTCCACAAAGATAAATATCAATAATTATTAATAATAACATAGAGTTAAAGGCCTACTGAAATTAATTTTTTTTATTTAAACGGGAATAGCAGATCCATTCTATGTGTCATACTTGATCATTTCGCGATATTGCCATATTTTTGCTGAAAGGATTTAGTAGAGAAAATCGACGATAAAGTTCGCAACTTTTGCTCGCTGATAAAAAAAAGCCTTGCCTGTACCGGAAGTAGCGTGACGTCACAGGAGCTAGTATTCCTCACAATTCCCCATTGTTTACAATGGAGCGAGAGAGATTCGGAGCGACAAAGCGACGATTACCCCATTAATTTGAGCGAGGATGAAAGATTCGTAGATGAGGAACGTTACAGTGAAGGACTTGAGAGGCAGTGATGGACGTATCTTTTTTCGCTCTGACCGTAACTTAGGTACAAGCTGGCTCATTGGATTCCACACCTTCTCCTTTTTCTATTGTGGATCACGGATTTGTATTTTAAACCACCTCGGATACTATATCCTCTTGAAAATGAGAGTCGAGCACGCGAAATGGACATTTAAAGTGACTTTTATCTCCACGACAATACATCGGTGACACACTTAGCTACTGAGCTAACGTGATAGCATCGTTCTCAAATGAAGATAGAAACAAAAGAAATAAACCCCTGACTGGAAGGATAGACAGAAGATCAACAATACTATTAAACCATGTACATGTAACTACACGGTTACATCAACAGCCGTGCTCACCCATCATCAACGAACCTCTGTAGCATGAGCTAACGTGATAGCATCTGTCTCAAATGCAGATAGAAACAAAATAAATAAATCCCTGACTGGAAGGATAGACAGAAGACCAACAATACTATAAAACCATGTACATGTAACTACACGGTTAAAAATTCTCAGCCTGGTAAGGCTTAACAATGCTGTTGCTAACGACGCTAAGGCTAATTTAGCAACTTAGCAACCGGACCTCACAGAACTATGATAAAAACATTAGCGCTCCACCTATGCCAGCAAGCCCTCATCTTCCCATCAACAGCCGTGCTCACCTGCGTTCCAGCGATCGACGGCGCGACGAAGGACTTCACCCGTGGGTTTGGCGGCAAGCATCGGCATCGGCTAGTTAAGTAAGTAGTCCTTGTTGTGTTGCTGTAAGTATTGTACTTAGCCGCTAATACACCGATCGATCCCACCTACAACGTTCTTCTTTGCAGCCTCCATTGTTCATTAAACAAATTGCAAAAGATTCACCAACACTGATGTCCAAAATAATGTGGAATTTTGTCGAAGAAAACAAGAGGTTTTTGTATCGGGTCCGATGGGGTCCAACCACTTCCGTGGATTTTGTGACGTCACGCGCATAAATCATATCCAAAGGAGTTTTTCAACCGGAAGTGTGGCGGGAATTTTAAAATTGCACTTTATAAGTTAACCCGGCCGTATTGGCATGTGTTTCAATGTTAAGATTTCATCGTTGATATATAAACTATCAGACTGCGTGGTCGGTAGTAGTGGCTTTCAGTAGGCCTTTAAAGGTAAATTGAGCAAATTGGCTATTTCTGGCAATTTATTTAAGTGTGTATCAAACTGGTAGCCCTTCGCATTAATCAGTACCCAAGAAGTAGCTCTTGGTTTCATTTGCCATCCCAGCGGAAAAGACCTGGGAGGAATGTTCTGGAGTCTTTTGCCCATGCAGCTGAAGCTAATGAGAGTGACGCCTCCCTGGGGAAAATCTGTGGGAAGGCTTCTTTAAGCTCTTGAAACTTTTTTAGTAGCCTGCACATTCCCATCCTTTCTCCTGTGTTGCTTTACTTCATGTTGCATTACCTCATGTTGCCTTACTAATAAATACAATCATAAAACTCAACAGGAAGTTACTTAATTTGGCTTTATTTCATATTTTGTCAGTTCATGTTGCTTTACTTCATGTTGCTTTACTTCATGTTGCGTTACTTCCTGTTGCTTTCCTCCGTGTTGCATTACTGCATTTTGCACTGTTTCATGTTGCCTTACTTTGTGTTACGTTACTTCATGTTAGGTTACTTCATGTTACGTAACTTCATGTTACGTAACTTCATGTTGCGTTACTTTATGTTGCTTTACTTCATGAGGTTACCTAATTTGCAGTGACGGGGAGGCAGGTGTGGCGGGGCCTCACGTGCCATCATGGAAAGAAAAAAAATTAAGTCCATGCGCAGCTCCTTTTGAACAAAAGCATCGATAACTTGTTTATAGAAGTCTTCCTTATCTTTCTTCAGTTTTATAAGTCTCTCTGTCTCGATGGAGATCTTCCTTTAAGTATTACCTCCTGCTTCGGTTGAAAGTCCAGTTTAGAAAACTGTTTTATTTTAGATATGTAATCCTCCATGTTAATAGTCCAGGAAAGAGGAAAAAATAAACGATCGCTGCTAACTGTTGCTGCTAGTTGTCACTTATTCTGCACTTCTTCTGAATGATCTCTGGGATCACTACCGCCCTCTAGCACCAGGAGGCGGGATTACTGCGAGCCTCACCCAGTGCGTCTTCGCAGCAGTTTTATGATTGCTCAGCACAAGAAATACGTTACACACATACAGTTGTTGACAAAATACACTGTACATTATATACCTCAGCTAACTAAACTATGGAAATGTATAATATAATTCATATAGCAATACGCTCTCACTGCACAGCAGGCCAGCAGTTAGCCGAGTCATTGCGCAATCCATGGTGAGGCTCAACTGGCTGGTGACTCACCGCAAGTCTCTTCTCAGTATTTGAACGGCAAATGTGAAAATTCAGCGATTTTGAATGAAAATAATCTACAACTGGTGAAGTTAAATGGAAAATAACTTTATAGTATAATCACTGGATACATATAACAATAAAACTTTTTTTTTTTCTTTTTACATTTTTTGTCTTTCCATGAAGGCACGTGAGGCCTAAAGTCAGTTTCTTACAAGTACCATTATCACTGCAGGACGAGGAATAGCTAAACATGCTTCACTACACACCGTAGGAGGATACAATAGCTCACCGGCGTCACAATGTAAACAAATGCCATGGGTGGATCTACACCTGAAATCCACTGTAATGATACCAAGCACAATAGCTGATAATACTATGATTACATCGATATTTTTTTTCCTTTTAAAAAAAAATGTATATTATGTTTTATAAAGTCAGTAAATACGTCCCTGGACACATGAGGACTTTGAATATGACCAATGTATGATCCTGTAACTACTTGGTATCGGATCAATACCAAAAATGGTGGTATCATCCAAAACTAATGTAAAATACCAAACAACAGAAGAATAACTGATTATTACATTTTAACAGAAGTGTATATAAAACATGCTAAAACAGAAAATAAGCAGATATTAACAGTAAATGAACAAGTAGATTAATTTTTTTTACAGCTTGTCCTTTATAATGTAGACAAAATAATAGGTAGATAAATGACACAATATGTTACTGCAGACTAATTAGGAGTCTTTGTTTGTTTACTTACTACTAAAAGACAAGTTGTCTAGTATGTTCACTATTTTATTTAAGGACTAAATTGCAATAATAAACAAATGTTTAATGTACCCCAAGGTTTTTTTTTGTTAAAATAAAGCCAATAATGCCATTTTTTATCGAAAAGTAACGAAAACTATCGGTACCGTTACCAAAATATTGGAATGGGGACAACATTACTACACCCAAACGCATACACCTGATGTCAGGCACATTTTGTCCAATCAGAAGCCTGGAAAAGCAGCCACAGCTGACATGTCGGCGTTACCCCTTTTGTTATTCTAATGTTTATTTGGATATACTAGCCGTACAATGACATTCTCTTTAAAAGCACGCACACGGAGCCTTGGGAACATTACCAATCCTTTCTTTAAGTGTCGAAGTGTGCTGCTGAAACCCAACCCAATTATGTTTAATCCGCAACATTTACGGTGAAGTGTACATTATTTTGAAAATCAGCACGCACTAACGAGCCGAGGAGACCATTTTGCATGTTTCAGTGCCGATATAAAGAAGCACGGACGTGCGTGTGCCACTGGAAAACTCTGGTGGAATTATAACGCATTTAACGATCAATTTAAGGGATATAGTGTATGTTGTCTTTATGAGGAAGGATACCTCATGTTTTATTGGTATTGTTTTGAAGTCGACCTTTTCAATATACAGTTACTTTATATGCAGTCGGCATCATTTTTTTGTTGCCCAATGTGACCCCCAAGTCAGAAAATTTGGACACCCCAGGCGTACAACAACGTAACATTAAGGAGAGGGACAGAATGACTCGTACGTTAGCAACACTGGCGTAGCTATGTGAGCTACATGCTAACGTTAGGTTTTAAAATCATTCTATAGGTTGGCAAAGCCAGCATAGCTATGTGACCTACATGCTAACATTAAATTTTAACATAATTGTATGTTAGCAACACTAGCATAGCTATGTGAGCTACATGCTAATATTACGTTTTAAAATCATTGTAGGTTGGCAACGCTAGCATAGCTAAGTGAGCTACATGCTAACATTACATTTTGACATAATTCTAGATTTGGCAACGCTAGTATAGCTATGTGAGCTACATGCTAACATTACATTTTGACATAATTCTAGATTGGCAACACTAGCATAGCTATGTGAGCTACATGCTAACATTACATTTTAACACAATTCTAGATTGGCAACACTAGCATAGCTATGTGAGCTACATGCTAACATTACATTTTAACATAATTCTAGGTTGGTACGATACCACTATGATTTAGGGTTATATAAATAAACATTGATTGATTGATTGATATATTACATCATGCTAGTTAATCATATTCACTAAATAATATGTATATCATATTTTATTGTATTTTTTTGTTACCAAGATGTGGGTATAGATTTGAGGTATTGATGAAATAAACATTACTGTTATAGGATTGGTGATCTTTAAAATAAAAAACATAGAACATGTTAGATATTTACAGAGCCCCTAAAGGGACATGGGGGAAATTTATTTTTTTATTATTTTTTTTAATTGTATATAATTTTTTAGACATGTATCTCTTGCGCACGAGAAACTTTTTATGAAGTTATTTAAAAAAAAAAAAAAAAGGATTTTTAATTTTTTAAATTTATTTATTTATTTTTTTAGACATGTATCTGCGAGAAAGTTTCTCGTGCGCACAAGATACATGTCTAAAAAAAATTAATTATCATTTTTTTTATTTAAATTTTTTTATAACTTTATAAAAAGCTTCTCGTGCGCACAAGATACATGTCTAAAAAAAAAAATTATAATTTTTTAAAATTTTAATTGTTTTATAACTTTATAAAAAGTTTCTCGTGCACACAAGATACATGTCTAAAAAAAAAAAATTATAATTTTTTTAAATTTTAATTGTTTTATAACTTTATAAAAAGTTTCTCGTGCGCACGAGATACATGTCTAAAAAAAAAAAGATAATTTTTTGAAATTTTAATTGTTTTATAACTTTATAAAAAGTTTCTCGTGCGCACAAGATACATGTCTAAAAAAAAAAAATTATAATTTTTTTTATTTTAATTTTTTTATAACTTTATAAAAAGCTTCTCGTGCGCACAAGATACATGTCTAAAAAAAAAAATTATAATTTTTTTAGATTTTAATTGTTTTATAACTTTATAAAAAGTTTCTCGTGCGCACAAGATACATGTCTAAAAAAAAATATATAATTTTTTTTATTTTAATTTTTTTATAACTTTATAAAAAGTTTCTCGTGCGCACGAGATACATGTCTAAAAAAAAATATATAATTGTTTTTATTTTAATTTTTTTATAACTTTATAAAAAGCTTCTCGTGCGCACAAGATACATGTCTAAAAAAAATAAATTATAATTTTTTTTATTTTAATTTTTTTATAACTTTATAAAAAGCTTCTCGTGCGCACAAGATACATGTCTAAAAAAAAATATATAATTTTTTTTATTTTAATTTTTTTATAACTTTATAAAAAGTTTCTCATGCGCACGAGATACATGTCTAAAAAAAAATATATAATTTTTTTTATTTTAATTTTTTTATAACTTTATAAAAAGCTTCTCGTGTGCACAAGATACATGTCTAAAAAAAATAAATTATATTTTTTTTTATTTTAATTTTTTTATAACTTTATAAAAAGCTTCTCGTGCGCACGAGATACATGTCTAAAAAAATATATATAATTTTTTTTATTTTAATTTTTTTATAACTTTATAAAAAGCTTCTCGTGCGCACAAGATACATGTCTAAAAAAAAATATATAATTTTTTTTATTTTAATTTTTTTATAACTTCATAAAAAGTTTCTCATGCGCACGAGATACATGTCTAAAAAAAAATATATAATTTTTTTTATTTTAATTTTTTTATAACTTTATAAAAAGCTTCTCATGCGCACGAGATACATGTCTAAAAAAAAATATATAATTTTTTTTATTTTAATTTTTTTATAACTTTATAAAAAGTTTCTCGTGCGCACGAGATACATGTCTAAAAAAAAATATATAATTTTTTTTATTTTAATTTTTTTATAACTTTATAAAAAGCTTCTCGTGTGCACAAGATACATGTCTAAAAAAAAAATTTATAATTGTTTTTATTTTAATTTTTTTATAACTTTATAAAAAGCTTCTTGTGCGCACAAGATACATGTCTAAAAAAAAAATATATAATTTTTTTTATTTTAATTGTTTTATAACTTTATAAAAAGTTTCTCGTGCGCACAAGATACATGTCTAAAAAAAAAAATTCTAATTTTTTAAAATTTTAATTGTTTTATAACTTTATAAAAAGTTTCTCGTGCGCACGAGATACATGTCTAAAAAAAATATATATAATTTTTTTTTATTTTAATTGTTTTATAACTTTATAAAAAGTTTCTCGTGCGCACAAGATACATGTCTAAAAAAAAATATATATAATTTTATTTTATTTTAATTGTTTTATAACTTTATAAAAAGTTTCTCGTGCGCACAAGATACATGTCTAAAAAAAAATATATAATTTTTTTTATTTTAATTTTTTTATAACTTTATAAAAAGTTTCTCGTGCGCACGAGATACATGTCTAAAAAAAAAAATATAATTTTTTTTATTTTAATTTTTTTATAACTTTATAAAAAGCTTCTCGTGTGCACAAGATACATGTCTAAAAAAAAAAATTATAATTGTTTTTATTTTAATTTTTTTATAACTTTATAAAAAGCTTCTCGTGCGCACAAGATACATGTCTAAAAAAATATATATAATTTTTTTCAATTTTAATTGTTTTATAACTTTATAAAAAGCTTCTCGTGCGCACAAGATACATGTCTAAAAAAATATATATAATTTTTTTTATTTTAATTTTTTTATAACTTTATAAAAAGTTTCTCGTGCGCACGAGATACATGTCTAAAAAAAAATATATAATTTTTTTTATTTTAATTTTTTTATAACTTTATAAAAAGCTTCTCGTGTGCACAAGATACATGTCTAAAAAAAAAAAATTATAATTGTTTTTATTTTAATTTTTTTATAACTTTATAAAAAGCTTCTCGTGCGCACAAGATACATGTCTAAAAAAAAATATATAATTTTTTTTATTTTAATTTTTTTATAACTTTATAAAAAGCTTCTCGTGTGCACAAGATACATGTCTAAAAAAAATATATAATTTTTTTTATTTTAATTTTTTTATAACTTTATAAAAAGTTTCTCGTGCGCACGAGATACATGTCTAAAAAAAAAAATATAATTTTTTTTATTTTAATTTTTTTATAACTTTATAAAAAGCTTCTCGTGTGCACAAGATACATGTCTAAAAAAAAAAATTATAATTGTTTTTATTTTAATTTTTTTATAACTTTATAAAAAGCTTCTCGTGCGCACAAGATACATGTCTAAAAAAATATATATAATTTTTTTCAATTTTAATTGTTTTATAACTTTATAAAAAGCTTCTCGTGCGCACAAGATACATGTCTAAAAAAATATATATAATTTTTTTTATTTTAATTTTTTTATAACTTTATAAAAAGTTTCTCGTGCGCACGAGATACATGTCTAAAAAAAAATATATAATTTTTTTTATTTTAATTTTTTTATAACTTTATAAAAAGCTTCTCGTGTGCACAAGATACATGTCTAAAAAAAAAAAATTATAATTGTTTTTATTTTAATTTTTTTATAACTTTATAAAAAGCTTCTCGTGCGCACAAGATACATGTCTAAAAAAAAAAAATTATAATTTTTTTTATTTTAATTTTTTTATAACTTTATAAAAAGCTTCTCGTGCGCACAAGATACATGTCTAAAAAAAAATATAATTTTTTTCAATTTTAATTGTTTTATAACTTTATAAAAAGCTTCTCGTGTGCACAAGATACATGTCTAAAAAAAAAAAATTATAATTGTTTTTATTTTAATTTTTTTATAACTTTATAAAAAGCTTCTCGTGCGCACAAGATACATGTCTAAAAAAATATATATAATTTTTTTTATTTTAATTTTTTTATAACTTTATAAAAAGCTTCTCGTGCGCACGAGATACATGTCTAAAAAAAAATAAAAAAATAAAATAAAAAATTAAAAAAAAAAATAAATTCCCCCATGTCCCTTTAGGGGCTCCGTAGATATTTATGTGTAGGTATTAAAAGAAAATGAACGGTTTAGTTTCTTTGATGCGATGAAGCTTTTTTAAACTACATTTAACCAGAACAAGCGTTGCTTGACACTTCAAAACGAAGCTGCTTTCCCTTTCAACCTCTGAATGACATCTTTATCTGCATGTCTCCACTCCAGTCTTTGCCCATCAGGCTTTTTTTATTTTTTTTTTGTAAGCCGGCAACGTTTTCACCGACAAATTAGTGATGAGTACAGCAGGAGCAGGTGGTGCTGGTAGATGTGAGGAAACATGGTAAGTGGGAGCTCCTGTGGGCAACAATTCAAAGTTGCTTCTTGAGTATTGTCTCCTTTTTCATTATGGAGGGAAGCCAGGGATGCTGAGGATTTGTAGGCAGACAGGTGGAGGTTGGAAAAATGCAATTTGCAGTCAAATGTCCCCCCCCCGCGTAAAAGTCATCCACAACAATCAGAGAGAATCTACATTTGGTATTTTTTACTATTATGTCTACACCAACAAGTAATGTTACCATGTAGCTCACATAGCTATGCTAGTGCTGCCGACCTAGAATTATGTTAAAATGTAATGTTAGCATGTAGCTCACATAGCTATGCTAGTGCTGCCGACCTAGAATTATGTTAAAATGTAATGTTAGCATGTAGCTCACATAGCTATGCTAGTGCTGCCGACCTAGAATTATGTCAAAATGTATTGTTAGCACGTAGCTCACATAGCTATGCTGGTGTTGCCAACCTAGAAATATGTCAAAATGTAATTTTAGTATGTAGCTCACATAGCTATGTTAGTGTTGCCGACCTAGAATTATGTCAAAATGTAATGTTAGGATGTAGCTCACATAGCTATGTTAGTGTTGCCGACCTAGAATTATGTTAAAATGTAATGTTAGCATATAGCTCACATAGCTTTGCTAGCGTTGCCGACCTAGAATTATGTTAAAATGTATTGTTAGCATGTAGCTCACATAGCTATGCTAGTGTTGCCGACCTAGAATTATGTTAAAATGTAATGTTAGCATGTAGCTCACATAGCTATGTTAGTGTTGCCAACCTAGAATTATGTCAAAATGTAATGTTAGCATGTAGCTCACATAGCTATGCTAGTGTTGCCGACCTAGAATTATGTTAAAATGTATTGCTAGCATGTAGCTCACATAGCTATGTTAGTGTTGCCGACCTAGAATTATGTCAAAATGTAATGTTAGCATGTAGCTCACATAGCTATGCTAGCGTTGCCGACCTAGAATTATGTAAAAATGTAATGTTAGCATGTAGCTCACATAGCTATGCTAGCGTTGCCGACCTAGAATTATGTCAAAATGTAATGTTAGCATGTAGCTCACATAGCTATGCTGGCATTGCCGACCTAGGATTTTGTAAAATGTAATGTTAGCATGTATCTCTTATAGCTATGGTAGTGTTGTTTACTTAGCAAGATGTTAAAGTGTAATGTTAGCATGTAGCTCATATAGCTATACTTGTATTGTTAACCTAACCTGATGTTGAAATGTAATGTTAGCATTTATCTCGTATAGCTGTGGTAGTGTTCCTCGCTTAGCATGATGTTAAAATGTAATGTTAGCATGAATCTCATAAAGCTATACGGTAGTGTCGCTAACTTAGCATGATGTTAAAATGTAATGTTAGCATGTAGCTCACATTGCTATGCTTGTATTGTTAACCTAGCCTGACGTTAAAACGTAATGTTAGCATGTATCTCGTATAGCTATGGTAGTTTTGCTTACTTAGTATGATGTTGAAAGTTTCAAAAACGGTAACATCAACTAACTTTTTTTGTGTGCCAATTTTACGCTTTTTTGACTAATTCTGCAGCCATTCACCTTAGAGTCATACACCTTCAAATGTGACACATGTTAACTGTTAGCGTGCTAATGTAAGCATGCTAGCATCAAAATGCTAACTTTTTTTTTTTTTCAAACTTTGCGCTTTTTTTGTCTAATTCCGCAGCCACCTTACAGTCATATTACTTGGTATTTGAAAACATGCTAACTGTATGCATGTTTACGTTAGCATGCGAGCATGCTAACATCAAAGTGCTAACTTTTTTGTGTGCAAATTTTACGCTTTTTTGTGTAATTCCGCAGCCATTCACCTTAGAGTCATACACCTTGAAATGTGACACGTTAACGGTTAGCGTGCTAATGTAAGCATGCTAGCACGCTAACATCAAAATGCTAACTTTTTTTTTTTCAAATTTTGCGCTTTTTTGTCTAATTCCGCAGCCATTCACCTTAGAGTCATACAGCTTGAAATGTGACACTTCTTAACTGTTAGCGTGCTAATGTAAGCATGCTAGCACGCTAACATCAAAATGCTAACTTTTTGTATTTTTTTCAAATTTTGCGCTTTTTTGTCTAATTCCGCAGCCACCTTACAGTCATATTACTTGGTATTTGAAAACATGCTAACTGTATGCATGTTTACGTTAGCATGCGAGAATGCTAACATCAAAGTGCAAATTTTTTTTGGTGCAAATTTTACGCTTTTTTGTTTAATTCCGCAGCCATTCACCTTAGAGTCATACACCTTGAAATGTGACACGTTAACGGTTAGCGTGCTCATGTAAGCATGCTAGCACGCTAACATCAAAATGCTAACTTTTTTTTTCTTCCAAATTTTGTGCTTTTTTGTCTAATTCCGCATATTACTTGGTATTTGAAAACATGCTAACTGTATGCATGTTTACGTTAGCATTCGAGCATGCTAACATAAAAGTGCTAACTTTTTGTGTGTGCAAATTTTACGCTTCTTTGTCTTATTCCGCAGCCATTCACCTTAGAGTCATATACCTTGAAATGTGACACATGTTTACTGTTAGCGTGCTAATATAAGCATGCTAGCACGCTAACATCTAAATGCAAACTTTTTGTATTTTTTTCAAATTTTGCGCTTTTTTGTCTAATTCCGCAGCCACCTTGCAGTCATATTACTTGGTATTTGAAAACATGCTAACTGTATGTATGTTTACGTTAGCATGCGAACATGCTAACTTAAAAGTGCTAACTTTTTTTGTGTGCAAATTTTACGCTTCTTTGTCTTATTCCGCTGCCATTCACCTTAGAGTCATATACCTTGAAATGTGACACGTTAACTGTTAGCGTGCTAATGTAAGCATGTTAGCACGCTAACATCAAAATGCTAGCTTTTTTTTCCTTCAAATTTTGCGCTTTTTTGTCTAATTCCGCAGCCACCTTACAGTCGTATTACTTGGTATTTGAAAACATGCTAACTGTATGTATGTTTACGTTAGCATGCGAACATGCTAACTTAAAAGTGCTAACTTTTTTTGTGTGCAAATTTTACGCTTCTTTGTCTTATTCCGCTGCCATTCACCTTAGAGTCATATACCTTGAAATGTGACACATGTTAACTGTTAGCATGCTAATGTAAGCATGTTAGCACGCTAACATCAAAATGCTAACTTTTTTTTTCTTCAAATTTTGCGCTTTTTTTGTCTAATTCTGCAGCCATTCACCTTAGAGTCATACACCTTGAAATGTGACACATGCTAACTGTTAGCGTGCTAATGTAAGCATGCTAGCACGCTAACATAAAAATGCTAACTTTTTTTTTTTTTTTTTTCAAATTTTGCACTTTTTTTGTCTAACTCCGCAGCCATACACCTTACAGTCACATTACTTGGTATTTGAAACATGCTAACTGTATGCATGTTTACGTTAGCATGTGAGCATGCTAACATCAAAGTGCTAACTTTTTTTGTGTGCAAATTTTACGCTTTTTTGTGTAATTCCGCAGCCATTCACCTTAGAGTCATATACCTTGAAATGTGACACATGTTAACTGTTAGCGTGCTAATGTAAGCATGTTAGCACGCTAACATCAAAATGCTAATTTTTTTTTTCAAATTTTGCGCTTTCTTGTCTAATTCTGCAGCCATTCACCTTAGAGTCATACACCTTGAAATGTGACACATGCTAACTGTTAGCGTGCTAATGTAAGCATGCTAGCACGCTAACATAAAAATGCTAACTTTTTTTTTTTTTTTTGTCAAATTTTGCACTTTTTTTGTCTAACTCCGCAGCCATACACCTTACAGTCACATTACTTGGTATTTGAAACATGCATGTTTACGTTAGCATGTGAGCATGCTAACATTAAAGTGCTACTTTTTTTTTTATAGCTATTTTTGTATAGTAGTGTTGCATACTTCGTATGATGTTAAAATGTACTGCTAGCATGTAGCTCACATGCTTGTGTTGCTGGTCTGGTTGTCGTATTTAAAAAAAAAAAGAAAAAGAAAAAAAAGACTAGCATATTCATTTCGTGCTTAGTTGTTTGGGAACATAACTGGATTAGCCTCCAGTTGGGGTATTGTCATTTAACACATGGATGCATTCAAGGACCATCCAGTATGACATTTGCGCCCTAAAGACCGCGGCTATCAGCTGTCGAGTGCGGAGCGTACGTGGGGAAAGGTCAGCGCCTCGCGCTAATCGTGTGTTTGTCCATGTCTCAGCCAATGTTCTCCACCGTCAAACCGCGGACGCCCCGCTGCTGAGTGCGAAACAGCGCCAGAAACAACGACTCGTGTCCTTTTTATTTTGGTGTTTATTAAATGACATCAAACACAGCTGGCCATGTGAGGAGGAAGCAGGGACATTTATATATTAATAATTTTCAAAAATGTACAAAAAAATGATATATATATATATATATATATATATATATATATATATATATATATATATATATATATATATATATATATATATATATATATATATATATATATATCAATCAATCATTTTTTTGTACATTTTTGAAAATTATTAATCGATTTATAGTGGTATGAATAGGAACCATGATAGCTTGCTTTTCAACATTAGATCATTTATTGTTACCCTTGCAGTATTACCCTCGCCTTTATCCATCCATCTTCTTCCGCTTATCCGAGGTCGGGTCACGGGGGAAGCAGCCTAAGTAGGGAAGTCCAGACTCCCTCTTCTCTGCCACTTCCTCCATATCCTCTGGGGGGGATCCCGAGGCATTCCCATGCCAGCCAGGAGACATAGTCTTCCCAATGTGTCCTGGGTCTTCCCCGTGGTCTCTTACCGGTCGGACGTGCCCTAAACACCTCCTTAGGGAGGCGTCCGGGTGGCATCCTGACCAAATGCCCGAACCACCTCATCTGGCTTCTCTCGATGTGGAGGAGCAGCGGCTTTACTCTGAGCTCCTCCCGGATGACGGAGTTTCTCACCCTATCTCTAAGGGAGAGCCACGCCACCTGGCGGGGGAAACTCATTTAGATCGCTTGTACCCGTGATCTTGTCCTTTCGGTCATAACCCAAAGCTCATGACCATAGGTGAGGATGGGAACGTAGATTGACCGGTAAATTGAGAGCTTAGCCTTCCGGCTCAGCTCCTTCTTCACCACAACGGATCGATACAGCGTCCGCATTACTGAAGACGCCGCACCGATCCACCTGTCGATCTCACGATCCACTCTTCCCTCACTCGTGAACAAGACTCCGAGGTACTTGAACTCCTCCACATGGGGCAGGGTCTCCTCCGCTTCACACTCTGCTGCGAACAGATCCAGGGAGAGCTGAAGATCCTGGCCAGATGAAGCCATCAAGACCACATCATCTGCAAAAAGCAGAGACCTAATCCGGCAGCCACCAAACCAGATCCCCACAACGCCTTGACTGCGCCTAGAAATTCTGTCCATAAAAGTTATGAACAGAATCGGTGACAAAGGGCAGCCTTGGCGGAGTCCAACCCTCACTGGAAACGGGTCCGACTTACTGGCAATGCGGACCAAGCTCTGACGCTGATCATACAAGGAGCGGACCGCCACAATCAGACAGTCGGATACCCCATACTCTCTGAGTACTCCCCACAGGACTTTCCGAGGGACACGGTCGAATGCCTTCTGCAAGTCCACAAAGCACATGGGCAAACTCCCATGCACCCTCAAGGACCCTGCCGAGAGTATAGAGCTGGTCCACAGTTCCACGACCAAGACGAAAACCACACTGTTCCTCCTGAATCCGAGATTCGACTATCCGGGGTAACCTCCTCTCCAGTACACCTGAATAGACCTTACCGGGAAGTCTTAGGACTGTTATCCCACGATAGTTGAAAGACACCCTCCGGTTCACCTTCTTAAAAAGAGGAACCACCACCCCGGTCTGCCAATCCAGAGGTACCTCCCCCGATGTCCACGCAATGTTGCAGAGTCTTGTCAACCAAGACAGCCCCACAGCATCCAGAGCCTTTAGGGATCTCTGGGCGGATCTCATCCACCCCCGGAGCCTTGCTACCAAGGAGCTTTTTAACTACCTTGGCAACCTCAGCCCCAGAAATAGGAAAGCCCACCACAGATTCCCCATTAAGAGGAGTTCTTTGAAGTATTCCCTCCACCGATCCACAACATCCGCAGTCGAGGTCAGCAGAACACCACCCCCACCATACACGGTGTTGACAGTGCGTTGAGGCGGCTGATGGTCGTCACCTGTATAAAGGACTCCCACAGGGAGTCCTTTGCACAGGGACAAAGGTCACTATTGAAATTGTAAGGTTTTTTAGGGTCCGCATGTACCCTGTATAAAGGACTCCCACAGGGAGTCCTTTGTACAGGGACAAAGGACACTATTGAAATTGTAAGGTTTTTTAGGGTCCGCATGTACCCTGTATAAAAGACTCCCACAGGGAGTCCTTTGTACAGGGACAAAGGACACTATTGAAATTGTAAGGTTTTTTAGGGTCCGCATGTACCCTGTATAAAAGACTCCCACAGGGAGTCCTTTGTACAGGGACAAAGGACACTATTGAAATTGTAAGGTTTTTTAGGGTCCGCATGTACCCTGTATAAAAGACTCCCACAGGGAGTCCTTTGTACAGGGACAAAGGACACTATTGAAATTGTAAGGTTTTTTAGGGTCCGCAAGTACCCTGTATAAAGGACTCCCACAGGGAGTCCTTTGTTCAGGGACAAAGGACACTATTGAAATTGTAAGGTTTTATTATTATTATTATACCGGCCGCCTCTTCGAGCTGCAATTTGACTCACTTAACATGCTTCAAAACTCACCAAATTTGACACACACATCAGGACCTGCAAAAATTGCCATATAATAAAAAAAAAACAACCCAAAAATCAAAATTGCGCTCTAGCGCCCCCTAGGAAAAATCAGAAACAAACTGCCTGTAACTCCCACTAGGAAGGTCGTAGAGACATGAAACAAAAATCTGTATGTAGGTCTCACTTAGACCTACAATTCATAATGACACATCCTCGGGCAAAAACCAACAGGAAGTTGGCAATTTCCCCTTCAAGACAAAAAATGCCTAAAAACACTCATTTTTGCGTCTTTCTGCTGTAATTTGACCCTCTTAACATACTTCAAAACTCACCAAACTTTTCACACACATCTGGATTAGTGGAAATTGCGATCTAAAAAAAAACCCGAACCCCAAAACTCAAAATTGCGCTCTAGCGCAATTTTTGAATAAAACAGAGACAAAACTGCTCCTCATAGGAAAACTCAGACAAAACTGCTTGTAACTTCCGGTAGGAACGTCTTAGAGACATGAAACAAATACCTCTATGTAGGTCTCACCTAAACCTACATTTCATAGATTGACATCCTTCAGCAAAAATCAACAGGAAGTTTGATATCACCCCTTCAAAACTACATTTTTGTACAAAACGGTCACCAAACATTATACATTGGGGCGGTATAGCTCGGTTGGTAGAGTGGCCGTGCCAGCAACTTGAGGGTTCCAGGTTCGATCCCCGCTTCCGCCATCCTAGTCACTGCCGTTGTGTCCTTGGGCAAAAACACTTTACCCACCTGCTCCCAGTGCCACCCACACTGGTTTAAATGTAACTTAGATATTGGGTTTCACTATGTGAAAGCGCTTTGAGTCACTAGAGAAAAGCGCTATAGAAATATAATTCACTTCACTTCACTTTACATTATCTACTCTGAGCGCGTTTGTCGTTTCGGCTTCAAACTACTACAGGAGAGAGATTGAACCCTTCTGATTAAAAGTTGACGACGGCGTTTTGATTCGTGCTACCGTTTTGATTTTACGAGCCTTCAAAGAAAAGAACCACTGTGCCGCAGCACCTAGGAAAAAAACACAGACACAACTTCCTCTAACTCCCAGTACGAATATCGTAGAGACAGGCAACAAATACCTCTATGTAGGTCTGACTTAGAGCTAGATTTCATACACTGACATCCTTCAGCAAAAATCAACAGGAAGTTGGCAATCACCCCTTCAAAACAAAAGTTTCATAAAAACACTCATTTTTGCCTCTTTGAGCTGTAATTTGACCGCCTTAAAATACTTCAAAACTCACCAAACTTTTTACACACATCAGGACTGGCGGAAATTGCGATCTAATTAGGACTAGCACCTGCCAAAATGCGGACCCGACCAACGCTGCTTGCAGCTTTAATTTTTATTGTTTCCTATCGGGGGAAAAAACATTCCCTGATGGACAGTGGCTTTCAAACGGAGGTTCAACAAACCAACACTCCAATAGATGTTTATGCATGTACTGTATCAATATACAATCATCCACGTGGTTTATTCTAGAACACTTAACAACAATGGTACCAGTGATCTTTTTTTCTGATGATGTTTTCATACAGAGGGGAAGACAACATATATAATCACTGTGAATTTGCAGCCGGTGCTTACTGCAGAAACATGAAACAAACATCATTTGACGGACACAACACGATTATATTGTTGCACTTCAGACAGAAATGACACGTATTCACAAATAGTCAGGACCGGATCAAAGACCCAACAATACTTCCACATGACAGCATGTCTCAAACACATTATTTACTACATTCATTGTGCATCTTCTTTGCTTCCCTTGTGGCCTTTTATATTATATGTATTATATTTACACACATATATATATATATATATATATATATATATATATATATATATATATATATATATATATATATATATATATATATATATATATATATATATATATATATATATAAATGTTTAACACTGCAGCCTAAAGATGACCTTTATGCCATAGTTATAGGGGAACTGCACTTTATTTTGGTATTTGTGTCTATCATGTACACAATTCCAATGCAAGACAAGAACAGATATAATTTTTTTTAATGCATTCTAAGTTGTAAAATAGAGCAAGTAAGAGGTGGCTAACAGTGCAGCTCATAGTAGTAATATATTAGGCCCATAAAGCCCTCTAAAAAAAAATGAAATGCCAACAATGACCCAAATAGTAACCAACTATTAGCAATATTGTTGTCATAAGCGCTAATGCGGACGAGAGCACAGAGAGCTAACTAGCTTATGCTGCTACATTGACATATTTAGCCAGTCAGCTGCCGTTGGTAAAAGGTCATTCTAGATTATAAATCATGCCTCTCACTTGTATAGTTCAAATATGTGGCCATAAACTAA
Source organism: Entelurus aequoreus (assembly GCF_033978785.1). Lineage (NCBI taxonomy): Eukaryota > Metazoa > Chordata > Actinopteri > Syngnathiformes > Syngnathidae > Entelurus > Entelurus aequoreus. Next base: position 13,106,319 of record NC_084737.1, on the reverse strand, counting down.
GAAGTTGGTCCGAAATATATAAACATCCCATCAGTCGGCCTCCCTGTGAGAGCAGACAGTGTACAGTAAGTGCATGTTTTATTTTTCGTATATTTGTTCGTAGTTTGTATTTCTTGTTTAGCACTTAGCAATACTGCTACATGATGCTCGGTGTTTTCACTAAAGCTGGATCTGTTCGCACGCAGCTTCTATAACTTGCATCTTCCTTATATTCAGGCTCAAAAACATAAGGTTCTGTCCCGTAGTGATCATTGCAGTCCCTCACCAGGTCTGCCATGATTAGTAGTCGGTGTTGTTGCTGAAGGGGAAAGCGAACGTTGTGATGTATCTGTGAATTTAATACGCCGCCACATGATTAAAATAAGCGCAAAAAAAATCCAAAACGTAAATATTACATGTTATTACGAATGTACCTGTTACTACATTACATATATAAACATCCCGGTGAGAGCAGACAGTGTACAGTAAGTGATTTGTTTTATTGTGTTTGTAGTTTGTATTTTTTGTTTAGCACTTAGCAATACTGCTACATGATGCTCAGTGTTCCACTAAAGCTGGATCTGTTAACACACTTCTATAACTTGCATCTTCCTTATATTCAGGCTCAAAAACATAAAGTTATGACCCGGAGTGATTATTGTAGTCCCTCACCAGGTCTGCCATGATTAGTAGTCAGTGTTGTTGCTGATGGGGAAAGCGAACGTTGTGATGTATGTGTGAATTTAATACGCCGCCACATGATTAAAATAAGCACAAAAAAAATCCAAAACGTAAATATTACATGTTATTACGAATGTACCTGTTACTACATTACATATATAAACATCCCGGTGAGAGCAGACAGTGTACAGTAAGTGATTTGTTTTATTGTGTTCGTAGTTTGTATTTTTTGTTTAGCACTTAGCTATACTGCTACACGATGCTCGGTGTTCCACTAAAGCTGGATCTGTTAACACACTTCTATAACTTGCATCTTCCTTATATTCAGGCTCAAAAATATAAGGTTCTGTCCCGGAGTGATCATTGTAGTCCCTCACCAGGTCTGCCATGATTAGTAGTCAGTGTTGTTGCTGATGGGAAAAGCGAACGTTGTGATGTATCTGTGAATTTAATACGCCGCCACATGATTAAAATAAGCACAAAAAAAATCCAAAACGTAAATATTACATGTTATTACGAATGTACCTGTTACTACATTACATATATAAACATCCCGGTGAGAGCAGACAGTGTACAGTAAGTGATTTGTTTTATTGTGTTCGTAGCTTGTATTTTTTGTTTAGCACTTAGCTATACTGCTACGTGATGCTCGGTGTTTTCACTAAAGTTGGATCTGTTCGCACGCAGCTTCTATAACTTGCATCTTCCTTATATTCAGGCTCAAAAACATAAGGTTATGACCCGTACTGATCATTGTGGTCCCTTACCAGGTCTGCCATGATTAGTAGTCAGTGTTGTTGCTGAAGGGGAAAGCGAACGTTGTGATGTATCTGTGAATTTAATACGCCGCCACATGATTAAAATAAGAACAAAAAAACTAAACGTAAATATTACATGTTATTACGAATGTACCTGTTACTACATTACATATATAAACATCCCATCTGTCCGCATCCCAGTGAGAGCAGACAGTGTACAGTAAGTGATTGTTTTATCGTGTTCGTAGTTTGTATTTCTTGTTTAGCACTTTGCAATACTGCTACATGATGCTCGGTGTTTCACTAAAGCTGTTCGCACGCAGCTTCTATAACTTGCATCTTCCTTATATTCAGGCTAAAAAAATTAAAATTAAAATTAAAAAAAAAAAAAAAATATATATATATATATATATATATATATATATATATATATATATATATATATATATATATATATATATATATATATATATATATATATTGAGCTATGTTGGATTGCATCTTTAATGTACGAAACGCACCATCATCTGTTACGTTTATGTCTGGACCCTCACCGAGAAAAGTTAGCAGTATATATAGCTAGCTACGATACAAAGCGAGCACGCATAGTTGAAAGCTAGCATGGTGTTAGCGGAAGGACTGGCTAGCGTGATAAAGGTAAGAATGTTCCCATTGACGTTTTTATACAAAGTATTTTTACTTAACTTTAGGCTTTTAGTTTGGTTAATTATGTCCATGTACACATGCTAACTACAGTGCCGCCAAGTTTCAGAACATGACAAGAGTGAGACTCGACAAGAAAAGTTAGCAGTATATATAGCTTGCTACGATACGAAGCTAGCATGGTGTCAGCGGAAGGACTGGCTAGCGTGATAAAGGTAAGAATTTTCCTATAAACGTAATTTATTTTTCTGCAAATAATCATTATGTTAGAATTTAATGGCAGCAACACATTGCAAAAAAGTTGTCACAGGGGCATTTTTACCACTGTGTTACATGGCCTTTCCTTTTAACAACACTCAGTAAACGTTTGGGAACTGAGGAGACACATTTTTGAAGCTTTTCAGGTGGAATTCTTTCCCATTCTTGCTTGATGTACAGCTTAAGTTGGTCAACAGTCCGGGGGTCTCCGTTGTGCTATTTTAGGCTTCATAATGCACCACACATTTTCAATGGGAGACAGGTCTGGACTACAGGCAGGCCAGTCTAGTACCCGCACTCTTTTACTATGAAGCCACGCTGTTGTAACACGTGGCTTGGCATTGTCTTGCTGAAATAAGCAGGGGCGTCCATGGTAACGTTGCTTGGATGGCAACATATGTTGCTCCAAAACCTGTATGTACCTTTCAGCATTAATGGCGCCTTCACAGATGTGTAAGTTACCCATGTCTTGGGCACTAATACACCCCCATACCATCACACATGCTGCCTTTTACAATTTGCGCCTAGAACAATCCGGATGGTTCTTTTCCTCTTTGGTCCGGAGTAGGGATGATACTCGAAACCGGTTTTCCCGGTTGTTTGATAAGAAAAGAACCGAGTCCTCGGACTCGAATCCCTTTTTGAGAACCGGTACCCGTTATCGAGACCACTATAGTAAAGGAAAAGAGTTGATTCTTTATTCGAATCCCGTCCCGACCAGAAATGCTCCGTGGGACATCACAATAAATGACGTCACGTAGCTCAGTCATTAGGCGCAGGTAGCGAAAGCAGGAAAACAATGGACGGGAAAAAGCGCTCCAAGGTGTAATAAAGTTCAAAACAAAAGCTATACTCCATCGAATAACTTTACTGAGAGATTTTAGCAGGGTAAAACACATGACGAACACTTTTACGACCAACCGGAAACATAGCAACGCACCTCCTTTACGGCAGCTGTCGCAACGTTCTTAAAGCAACCGCAGCACATACATATATATACAACATATCTCCCTTTTTTAACTTTTGTTTTTCTTTCCTTGTAAACAAAACAAAATCACACTGTAGATGTGTTGTCTGTCTAATTATAAATAATGCAGATGAGGCGTGTTGGCTGAGTTCTTGACGTTTACTTTCACAGCGTGGCAACATGCAACACTTTTCGGGGCTACCGCGCATGCTCGTAACTCCCGTTGCATGCTGGGTAGTGTAGTTGTTATATTATCTCGCTCATAACATTTTTCTCCCTATAAAGAAATAATGTTAACTCAATAAAGTGTATTTCTTTTTTTAGCTTTAACTTTTCATTTTTTAGCATTGTAACCACATTTGCAAAGAACTTTTCTCTTCATAGAATTTTCTTTCAATAAAGAAATAAAGTGCAAAAATGTCAAAGCATCATAACAAACAGTTATGTCAAAGAGCAGCAGAAGTGCACTTTTTGGAGAGCTGTTTTATTTTCAGTTTTGTGCCCAAGGGACTGATTTTATTTAACACTATATTATTATTTATACACCTATAGTGATCACAGAGACAGGTTGTTTTTGTGTTACTGTATATATTTGTTTCTCTGAAAAATCCCACTTAATATATTTTGGGTAACAACAGTCAATATTTATTTATTTTATTTTATTTTTTTAGGTGGGTAACAGTCAATATTTATTTATTTATTAGGTTTTATTTTTTTATTATATAATAAAAGTGAGCTTTTGTTAAACCAAATATTGTGTGTTTTTTTCCATATACAACAACCTATCTGGACTCGATAAGAGAATCGATAAGGAATCGGTTCGATAAGAGGATTCGATAATAGGCTCGAACTCGATAATTCCTTATCAAACATCATCCCTAGTCCGGAGGACACGACGTCCACAGTTTCCAAAAAAAATGTGAAATGTGGACTTGTCAGACCACAGAACACTTTTCCACTTTTTATCAGTCCATCTTAGATGAGCTCAGGCCCAGCGAAGCCGACGGCGTTTCTGGGTGTTGTTGATAAACGGTTTTCGCCTTGCATAGGAGAGTTTTAACTTGCACTTACAGATGTAGCGACCAACTGTAGTTACTGACAGTGGGTTTCTGAAGTGTTCCTGAGCCCATGTGGTGATATCCTTTACACACTGATGTCGCTTGTTGATGCAGTACAGCCTGAGGGATGGAAGGTCACGGGCTTAGCTGCTTACGTGCAGTGATTTCTCCAGATTCTCTGAACCCTTTGATGATATTACGGAGCGTAGATGGTGAAATCCCTAAATTCCTTGCAATAGCTGGTTGAGAAAGGTTTTTCTTAAACTGTTCAACAATTTGCTCACGCATTTGTTGACAAAGTGGTGACCCTCGCCCCATCCTTGTTTGTGAATGACTGAGCATTTCATGGAATCTACTTTTATACCCAATCATGGCACCCACCTGTTCCCAATTTGCCTGTTCACCTGTGGGATGTTCCAAATAAGTGTTTGATGAGCATTCCTCAACTTTATCAGTATTTATTGCCACCTTTCCCAACTTCTTTGTCACGTGTTGCTGGCATCAAATTCTAAAGTTAATGATTATTAAAAAAAAAAAAAAGTTTATCAGTTTGAACATCAAATATGTTGTTTTTGTAGCATATTCAACTGAATATGGGTTGAAAATGATTTGCAAATCATTGTATTGCGTTTATATTTACATCTAACACAATTTCCCAACACCTATTGTAACTTGGCAGGTCGTCCCGTACGAATAAAAAACGATCGCCCGAACAATCCAAACACATAAGCCGGTGACAAAGTCCAAGTGGTACACCCGAGGTACCGCGCGGTACGTCCGTCAGTACGCCGTCTCCTTGATGACGTTGGTGGAGATGGTGTGGTTGCTGGAGTTGCTGAGGGAGTGTCGGGTGAGGGGCCGGGCACGGCGCCCGGGGGAGCGCCGCCCGCAGGGCAGGCACAGGTAGCGCAGCGTGGAGAAGAAGACCTGGCGGAAAGGCGCCGACACCAGGTTGTAGAGGACGGGGTTGATGGCGGAGCTGACGTAGAACAGGACGTTGGTGAGCATGTAGAAGTAGTGGTAGAAGTCGTACAGGTTGCTGAGAATGAAACAGGAGACATTCTTACTTCATACAACTTACTACTGTGAGAATGAGATATGTTTAAAGGCCTACTGAAATGATTTTTTTTTATTTAAACGGGGATAGCAGATCTATTCTATGTGTCATACTTGATCATTTCGCGATATTGCCATATTTTTGCTGAAAGGATTTAGTATAGAACAACGACGATAAAGATTGCAACTTTTGGTATCTGATAAAAAAAAGGCTTGCCCCTAGTAGCGTGACGTAGTCAGTTGAACATATACGCAAAGTTCCCTATTGTTTACAATGATGGCCGCATGAAGTGAGAGAGATTCGGACCGAGAAAGCGACAATTTCCCCATTAATTTGAGCGAGGATGAAAGATTTGTGGATGAGTAAAGTGCAAGTGAAGGACTAGTGGGGAGTTGAAGCTATTCAGATAGGGAAGATGCTGTGAGAGCCGGGGGTGACCTGATATTCAGCTGGGAATGACTACAACAGTAAATAAACACAAGACATATATATACTCTATTAGCCACAACACAACCAGGCTTATATTTAATATGCCACAAATTAATCCTGCATAAAAACACCTGCGTGTTTGTTATGCTAGCTCCTAGCTCCTCTGCTAGCTCCTAGCTCCATAGAACACGCCAATACAATTCAAACACCTGATCAACACACACAATCACTCAGCCCAAAAGACCGTTCACCTAACCCAAGGTTCATAAAGCTTATATATTTTTAAAAAGTTACGTACGTGACGCGCACGTACGGTACGGTACGTGTTATGCTAGCTCCTAGCTCCTCTGCTAGCTCCTAGCTCCATAGAACACGCCAATACAATTCAAACACATGATCAACACACACAATCACTCAGCCCAAAAGACCGTTCACCTAACCCAAGGTTCATAAAGCTTATATATTTTAAAAAAGTTACGTACATACGCAAAAAAAAGCCAAAGCTGCATACTCACAGTAGCACGTCTGCGTCTTTGTCATCCAAATCAAAGTAATCCTGGTAAGAGTCTGTGTTGTCCCAGTTCTCTACAGGCGTCTGTGTATCCAAGTCAAAAGTCCTCCTGGTTAGAGTCTCTGTTATCCGAGTTCTTCCATCTTGACTGCATCTTTCGGGAATGTAAACAAAGAAGCGCCGGCTGTGTACTGTTGTGGCTGACTACGTTCGAAAAATACGTCCATTTCGCACCGACAACTTTCTTCTTTGCTTGCTCGGCTTCCTTCTCCATAATGCAATGAACATGATTGAAACAGATTCACGAACACAGATGTCCAGAATACTGTGGAATTATGAAATGAAAACAGAGCTTTTTCGTATTGGCTTCAATGTGGAAGGCATACCCGTGTTCGCCGGTTTACGTCACGCGCATACGTCATCCTCAGAGGCGTTTCGAACCGGAAGTTTAGCGGCAAATTTAAAATGTCACTTTATAAGTTAACCCGGCCGTATTGGCATGTGTTGCAATGTTAAGATTTCATCATTGATATATAAACTATCAGACTGCGTGGTCGGTAGTAGTGGGTTTCAGTAGGCCTTTAAGTGTTCTTTTTTCATCCATAGTCATGTTTAAATCAGCTAGTATTTTCAAGTTTTCACTTTAATGAAAGTGAAATCACAGAAATTGTAAATTCTCAGGAAAACAAGAAGTCAACAGACTGCTGTGACTTGGACTTTTCTCTGATCAAGGAAATTGTTGATTTTATAGCTGTTCCCTTCACTTATGTATGTAATATTTATTTTATAAAAGGTGTTTTCCCAAAGAAAATGAAAACGGCAAAAGTTATTCCCATGGAGATAAGCATCAGTTCACCAACTATAGGCCTATTTCTATACTCTCACAATTTTCAAAAATCCTTGAAAAATTATTTGTGTCAAGAATAGACAGTTTTACTGATAAGCATCACTTGCTAAGTGAACACCAATATGGTTTTCGACCAAACAGGTCCTCTTCCATGGCAGTGATGGAACTAGTTGAGGAGGTAACCACTGCAATTGATAAGAGGGAGTTTGCTGTTGGCGTTTTCATTGACCTGAGCAAGGCCTTTGACACCATCGATCACACATTGCTTTTAAACAAAATGCAGAGGTATGGTTTTAGAGGTCTTGCTCATGATTGGTTGAAGAGTTATCTTGGTGGCAGAGAACAGTACGTGCATATGAATAATGTAGATTCAGATAAAAAGATTACAACACACGGAGTACCCCAAGGTTCTGTACTGGGACCAAAATTGTTTTTATTGTACATTAATGATATCTGTAAAATCTTTAAAAAACTCAACTGTATTCTCTTTGCTGATGATACAAGTCTGTACTGTTCTGGGCAAGACCTTGGCCAACTCTTAGGGACTGTAGAGAGTGAACTCCACATACTAAAGCAATGGTTTGATGCCAATAAACTTATCAATCAACCTAAATAAAACAAAATATATAATTTTTGGAAATAGGAAAAATAACAAACAGTGTCATATAAGAATTGATGATATGGAGATAGAAAGGGTGTATTCAACAACATTTTTGGGAATCCATATAGATGATAAATTAAATTGGAAACTGCACATAAATATACTTAAGACAAAGATGGCAAAAAATATTGCTATGTTACATAAAATCAAAAACTATGTAAATCAAAAGGCTCTTATCATGTTATATAATTCTTTTGTACTCCCTTATCATAATTATTGTGTCGAAATCTGGGGTAACAATTACAAAACAAACATTAAATCTATATTCTTACTTCAAAAGAAAGCGATTAGAATTGTAAATTATGCAGATTATCATGACCATACCAATGCTCTGTTTATTCAATTAAAAACATTAAAACTGCACGATCTTGTTGACCTCAACACTGCTATTGTGACGTACAAAGCTCATAACCACATGCTGCCTGGGTGTCTACAGGAGAGGTTTAAACCCAGAGAGAATCCCTATGACCTCAGAGGTTCAGCTGTCTTCCAGAAAGCTAAGATAAGAACAAGCTTAAAAAGTAGATGTGTTTCTGTCAGAGGGGTTCAACTTTGGAACAGCTTGGATAATTCCTTAAAATGTTCCAGTTCTATTCACACATTTAAAAAACACTTTAAGACTAATGTCTTGAAAAAATATATCACTCTTGAATCAACACAGTAGTTAATACTATGATTAGTGTTAATTAAAATACTAAATGTGGGAAATAAATTATAATGGAAGTACAATTGTTTGTATATAGTATATAAATTGGTACAAAGGTTTAACACGTCTACAAGGATATTTCACATGCCTTTACTGTGTATATAATTGAACTGTGTTTATGTTATGTATAATGTGTATTTATAAAATGTTGTACAAAGGACATTTAATAATTTTCGGAAGTTTATTTTGTGCTTGACATTGTTTATAGGGTTAGGCGCAATAAGTGTTCAACTTCAGCCGAAACCCTTTCGGTCTGCAACATTTTCATTTTCAATTTATGAATGTACAAATGATAATAAATAAACAACTGTGTGTTTATTTTGTTGACGATTGACCGAAGAATAATAAACTTGAACTAGTATTTTCCCATGTAGTGTGTTTTCTCCTGACCTCCTTGCTTTTATCTTATGTCCGCTAGTAAACTCTTTGTTTTGTCTTAAGGGCTCCTGTTTGTCGGCTCACAGAGCTGTTTTGGCCAGTTCCTTAGCTGTTTTGACGAAGCCCCTGTGTCAGAAAAATTGTATGTAAATTATCAAAAAGCTTTCCGTTCTGAGTTCCCAATGAACAGACAAGAGGCTGTCTTTGTTTGCACCAAGCAAAGGCTTCGAAAATTCCATTGTGTACGATGGGAGGAGACGGGAGGGGGTTGTCTATTGTCATCCAAGACCTGCCCAGGCTGAAGCCAGGACCAGCCCAAGCCCGAGGCATCTTTTTCTTTTGTGTTAATGTGACCGAAAACAATGATGTTTGATGGTGATTTAACCTTCAATTCCAACCCTTGATGATGAGTGCCAAGCACGGAGGCAATGTGTCCCATTTTTATAGTCTTTGGTATGACTCGGCCGGGGTTTGAACTCACGACCTACCCATCTCAGGGCGGACACTCTAACCACTAGGCCACTGAGTAGGTTACTCAACATATATGTCATCCAAAAGGACTTGGGAGTGACCAATGTGTTTTATTCCCTGAGAGGAAGACTGGTCGCGCAACACTACTCTTTATATATACACCGTATTTTTACGGACCATAGGGCGCACCGGATTATAAGGCGCACTGCCGATGAGCAGGTCTATTCAGGTCTAATTTCATACAAAAGGCGCACCGGATCATAGGGCGTATTAAAGGGGTCATATTATTATTATTTTTTTCTAAATTGATGACATTGCTAATCCGTGGCTCACTAGTGCAATAACAACAGTCCTGTGAAAAAACGTCCGACCGTAACTCCCTAATAACTAAAGTTCCTTGGGTGAATAATGTAAACTCACTACACCGGTATGTTTTAGCGATTTCATGGCGAGTTTACTGACAGATATAAGTAAGAACTTTACACTACTTTATATTACACTGCAAAAACTGAAATGTAAGTAAGATTAAATATCTCAAATAAGGGTGATATTTGCTTATTTTCTGTCTGATAAGATAATTCTTCTCACTAAGCAGATTTTATGTTAGTGTTTTACTTGTTTTAAGGGTTTTGGTCCTAAATGATCTCAGTAAGATATTACAGCTTGTTGCTGAGATTTGATGACCTATATTGAGTAAAACATGCTTGAAACTAGAATATCAACTGTTGCAAAGCTGGGTCATCAACACTCACAAATATAAAACTACTTTTTCAAAGAAATAATTTCTTATTTCAAGCATGAAAAAAAAAATCATGATGCCGAGCGCATATCATTATGTCAAGATAATGGCACTAGCATTTACTTTGGGTTTTGTATCATCATGAAAAAAATTAATATAGAGTAGTGAATGGGGAAATATGTCAAGTGTGGCGTGAGAAAGGGTTACATTTTTCAACATATTGAGCAAAAAGGTCAAATTTTTTTTCTACCAAGGAAAGTACACTTGTTATTAGTGAGAATATACTTATTTTAAGGTGTTTTGGGGTTCATTGAGGTTAGCTAATTTGACTTGTTTTGGAAAGTCTTGACAAGCCGAAATTTCTTGTTCTATTGGCAGATAATTTTGCTTAGTTCAAGTAAAATACCCCTCATTTTTGTATTTTTTTTTCTTGTTTTTGAACACTGATTTTTTGCAGTGTAGAAATGGCAACAGCGGAGGATGAATATCCCATAACAAAAAGATAGAGAGAAAAAGAAGCTACAAAGGCGGACTTGCGCACATTTTCAGGACATATGCAGATCCCAAATACACATCAGCAAGTACCAGAAGGTAAGAAAAGTTGGTTTTGCATAATATTGTGAAACAAAACGCCAGGTAAGATGTCTGCTAATAGGTGCCATTTTGTGGTCCTTATACGCACACCATAATAATACTCGTATGTTTAATGCGCCGACAATCCATCAAGCGGTGCGACTTCATAGCTTACCGAAGTCGTACTAAAAACATTTTGACAGATTTTTGAGTGCCATGTGTAATGTTCTATATTCTCAATGGAACATTTAAAGTTTTGATGTTGTTTACTGCCATCATATTGCAGTCTCCACGTATCTCTTATGTGTGACTGCCATCTACTGGTCACACTTATCATTACACCATGTACCAAATACAATTGCTTCGAGGTCGGTGAGCACAACCAGAATTATGCCGTACTTTAGGCGCACCGGGTTATAAGGCGCACTGTCAATTTTTGAGAAAATGAAAGGATTTCAAGTGCGCCTTATAGTCCGAAAAATGTGGTAGCTGCACCAGACTATAAACCGCAGATACAGTATATACCGGTACAAAATAATTTGTAAATGTTTATTTATATACCTTAATTGTTTTTAACACAGCAGTAAAACGGCTTGTCATGCAAAACCGAAGTCATCGTCATCCACCCACTAACTGCGGAAGCTAGCTCTCCAATTAGCTAAAACAAATCTCCATGGTGACGTTTTGGTAAATGTACTGAGGAATTTTTACAAAATGTTTAAAATACTGGTCAAAATTGTATTGCACCAAGAAATGTAAGGATGCTTGATTTATTTAACAAAAATTGTACTACATTTTATTCATGACCAGTGTTGGGACTAACGCGTTACAAAGTAACACGTTTCTGTAACGCCGGTACTTTCGGCGTGAAATAGTAATCTAACGCGTTATTTTTTATATTCAGTAATTCAGTTACCGTTACTACATAATGCGTTATTGCGTTATTTTACGTTATTTTTTATGTAGTATCGGCTAGAAACTGAGAAGATCTGAGTGTGTTTTATTGGAGCGCTGCAGAACAGGCGACGGAGAAGAGGCGCACTCTTTGTGTGTGTATGTGTGTGTGTGGAAGGGGGCGTGTCTGTGTTTACTAACAAGACGTCATGGCGAAGCCCGAAGCCGAGTTTCTTAACATGGAGATATTCTCACTACTTTTCTTTTGTCGACCACAAAGCAAAGAACATTTTAGTGAAATGTAAGTTGTGTCTTGGATCAAAGATCCTATACTAGCAATTCAAATCTGCTGAAACAGCCACGAAAGCAACATGCTTCGACGAAGCTATTAAAGAGAGACACACTTCACCTCCTAAGCAACAGCGACTGGATTTTAACGAGGCACTGCTAGCCAGGACAGCATTGATAGAGCCATTGCAGCACTGAAGGTACACACACTCTGTCAATTCTCTTATATACTCTTTCATTCTAGACTTCTAGAGTGTTTGATTATCACATCACTCTAAATGTATAGACTATAAAGTTCACAAACATAAAGAGGGAGCCTAGTGGGCCAGGCCAATCTTTCCTTATCTCTTAACTAAAACTGGGGAAATGTGTAGTGTTCTGGGCTTCAGACATGATTTTATTTCATAATTCCTTGAGAGAAAAAAACACCTGGTTAGGCTTTGTGTATGTAGTGTGTGCCTTCCTTGGTTTACAGCTATGTTGTTATTATGCTGTTTGTTACTTATGTATGTTATGTTGCAGCTATTTAAAATAGTTTTGTCAATTTGTTCTGGCCTGAAACAAATTGGCCCTTTGAAACATATCTTTGTCTTTGTGTGTTGTACGTAGACCACATGGCCTAGCAGAGTTCAGTGATGAAAATGCATGTCAAGTTGATCAACAGATTGCATTATTCTCCAGTGCAATAACAGTACTGAAATGAAGGCTAAAAGGGCATTAAACGTGGCCTTAAAAAATTAAAAAAAAAAAAAAAAAAAAAAAATATATATATATATATATATATATAAGTAACTAAATAGTTACTTTTCACAGTAACGCATTACTTTTTGGTGTAAGTAACTGAGTTAGTAACTGAGTTACTTTTGAAATAAAGTAACTAGTAACTGTAACTAGGTACTGGTTTTCAGTAACTAACCCAACACTGTTTATGACACAAAAAGCACACACTCTATGTTGGTAAAAACAAAGTATAACGGGTAAAAAAAAAAACGTAAACCAAAATGTGATTA